>NW_027502281.1:0-25343 GCF_021521415.1 Bidens hawaiensis
GAACTATGTTTAAAATTCTAACTTTCATCCATTTTACATTTCAAGTCAACACTTTGAACTCGTAACAAATTTGACGATAAATCTATTTGTATTCTCAAACTTTTAAAAATACTTTGATTTCCCAATTTTGACACGTAACAACTTTTGACACAAACATAGTTAACTTGTACCAAACAATCTATTTACCAACTTATGATTGTAAATATCAAATTTAAGTTTCACAAAACCCAAAACAATCCTTGATAAAAAAATCAACAAATTAAATATGATATACTTTGTTATATATGAAAGTGACTGGTATATATTTACTAAATAACTGTAAAAATATATATTTTACTAAAGTAACAAAAAAAATAAATTGATATATTTAAAGCATATATTTATAATTTATAAATTTATATAACAATTTACAATAATAATAATAATAATAATAATAATAATAGATAAACGGATTGATTTTTTTAAAAAAAAATGAATAAACTTTTACGCATAGATTTATAATTTAATGATTAAAAAAATTGTTTTGTAAAATGGAAGCATATTCGAGTTTTGTTTTTCTTTATAATCTTTAATAGTATACATAATACAATATGTTAATGATAACACTTTAAATTATATTTCAATATTTAACAAACATGTTTGTTGTTAATTTTTTAATTTCACCAAGTATTTTTATTTTAATGTTTATTTTGAAATAGAATGTAAAAGAAAAGTGAATATAACATATATTATGGTCAATTAAAATCTTGGTTTTAGAGAAAAAAAATTGTGAGGTTTAACCACAAATTGACATATGTCACAGTTATTTTCTTTTATTAGAATATGTAGATTGATATATTATTATACTAGAACTCATAAACTCTCAACACTCATAGTGTTTTAAAGGTTTTGTCTTTATCGATGGACTATTAACCTTAACCACTATTTGTATTGTAAGTTTTATATTTGTATTAATCTTTTTCTTAATCATATATAATTTTTTTTCTTTCTATGTGTAACTAAGTTACATTTATATTAATTTATTTCTTATATTAATTAATTTTAAGCTAATTATGGTGGCCCCTTTTTTTAGTAAACTAGCATATTGGTTGGTTCAATGATCGGTCAACATTGTTCCTAACGGTATGGGTAGCTGGGCCGGACGTGACCGCCGCGTACACCACTACACTATTCTTGCGATCAGGGACGCGGACGAGAGGGTAGCCTGGACCGTATGGCAGAAACTAGCCGTTGGCTGGTGTGGTTTAAAAAAATAGCCGTTGGCCGGGCTATTATTAAAGTAAAAAAAACGTTTTTTTTTTACAAACCCATTATAAATAACTATCCCATTTTATAACAATAACACACCATTCTCACTACATTTCTCTCTAATAATTTAAAAAGACCAAGGTTGTAGCTGCCTTCGGGGTAGGGATCGTGGGAAAAAAACGTTTGTTGATGACAACTAAAAAAAGGAAATTAAGGAATTGTCAAGTGGCCTCATCTCGATTGGTGAAGCTCGACATAAAAAAAACCGTTTCAAGAGTTTGGTTTTTCTAGCCAAAGACTTTAACCACTTACCGTCATCCGACCAAGCGATAATGGAGGAAGAAAAAGATCGTATTCAGGAGGAATTGACGACATAAAAATAAAAACGCTATTTATATATATTTTTTATTTTCCTTTTTTTTCTTTTTATTTTCCTTTTTATTTATGTTTTAATGAAGTATTTGAATTTATAATTGTGAGCATAATAAAAAAAATCAATCAAGCCCCGGATCACCTGGACCACTACACCCTCTGGGGCTTTTGATCCAGGGCCATGTCATCGCCTACGTGTTGGGTTTTGAATGGATCTCTTGAAGCTCAATCAAGCTCAATTACCCTTAGTCTAACAAAGTTCCAAATTCAAAAGGTTATATTGAAAACATACGACTATACGAGTCATATATAGTCAACATGCCACTTGAGTTATACCGAATGGCATAGTCACATAAAAGGTGTACGTGAAACGTCGTATTCAAATGATACGTGAAGTTTTCTAGTGGGCAGGGATGAATGATCCATAATGGAGATGAGAGCACTAGCAAAAGTGTTGCATGGCAGGAATATGAACAAAACAAGAAATCTTTGTTATTGGAAATAATATTTCTATTTTCGGGCTTTTTTGAAGAAAATGATGCAACTGATTGATATTCGAAGCATTTCTTTTCATTAGGTATTGGGTTCTAAATTATTATAAGCTATAGAATCTTGAAATAGAAATGGGAAGGATTCAATTGGTCTTCCAAAAGCAAATGGAAGAATCTCAAATTGCGACCATCTTAATTTCCCAATATATGTTCTTATGTTGATTAAAATCCATAATCGAAACCACTGTCCGCCTGTTACCTCCACATCACCACCACCCCTTCTCTCTCCTCTCCTCTTCCTCACAAAACTATATCCTAGAATGATTTATTCTCTCTCTCCATTTTCGAACAATGCCATGTAGGCACCATTGGAGATGTTATAAGACTATGTGTTATGGTTTAACTAGCAATTACTAGTTGTTAAAGTGTCATGTCACTGCCACGTAGGCAGTGGGCTTTAAATAACTCATATGTTAACTTAAACACACCCATGTTATCAAGAACAAGAGGAAAAGACAAAAATAGTAGGTTCTAAAGCAAAGCACGGTCATCTCTTCCCAAAACACGGTCGTGTCTTCATTCAAAGAGAAAGGGACAAAATTGTAGGAGTTTTGGATTGTTGTGGACTCACCACAGCCGCGCACAGCTAAGCACAACTGTGTTAACCCATGTTGTAGCAACTGATGATGAAGCATTTACTGCAGCATGACAAAAAAAGTCACCATGGCCGTGTTATGCTCAACACGGCCATGTTAAGGGCACCTGGACAACCTTTAAATGAATGTTCATCTCTTTCATTCAATACACCTTCCAACCTCATTTACTTAACTTCAATCACCTTTTTTCACCACCATTAATAAGAGAATTAATCTCATCCATTTAACTCTTGAAGATTAGGAGATTAAGCTCTTTAAAGAAGTCATTAGCATCTTAGTAATCCAAATTGGTTAGAGTGTTTCAATTTAATCATGTTTGTATCTATTACTTTGATGACTAACATTGTGTTTATTATTGGCTAAACTTTCATAGTGTCATCTTGGTTTATAATGAATCTTAATTAAAGTTTAATAAAGATAGTTAATACGTGATCGTTTTTAATAAGTAATGGTTATGTTGCAATTATCACTTGATGAGAAATGTTAGAATACTCTTAGAAGATAACCCAAGTGCCAAGCTTGACGATAAGCCGAGAAATTACTAGTCTTGCGAAGCCTTGGCGAACCTTAAAATAGACACCAGGTACTGAGCTTGACGATAAGTCGAGGAGCTGCCACTCTTGTAAGGGCTTGGTTACTAAATTAAGAATCTTTAAATGAGCCGCCAAGTTCCGAGCTTGATGTTAAGTCGAGGAATTTCCTTCTTGTAAGGGCTTGATAAGGGAAAAATGTGAATCTTAATATTTACATGGACCAAGTGGAATATTAGTAGTAATTAATCATTTTGAATGGAACTTATCAACAATGTTTGTGGTAACGGATTGTTGATATTCGCCAACTTAGTTCGGTTAACTACTCGTTGAGTGAGTGTGCAGCATAACTTATTTTAACAACTCTTTGGTGGTTATTACATGAGTTCTATAATTGTCCAAAAGTTGTATGGATTAAGATTTGGTAATTCAAGATTAATCCTTTACAACTCAACTAATATTAATTGATATTTTAAGTATAATACAAAGGTTATTTTTTACTAAAGTATCAATGACAATTCACTTAGTAGTTCAAGGGATTGTCTCATCTTTAAAGTGAGTTATCTTATTAATATATATATCATAAACCACTTGCTTACATAAAAAGATGTTTTAGTGGAGATCATGAAGTTATGCAGTTCTCTTTCTTTAATTATCATGGAATAACTTAACTTAGGATTAAGGTGTTATTCCCACATTTAATCACTATAGCAGGCTAATATCACATGTTTACTAATTTATTATTAAACCAAAGTTAAGAGGAATTTGAACCAAGATAATACACTTTTATCTTTGATTTTCACACTATATCTATATCTATATATATATATAATGTAAGGATCCTAAGAGAACCCTTTGAAAATTGAGAACTTTGAGAACCATTTAAGACCACTAAAAACATATTTAAAAAAAATATTTAAAAAAAAATCATAAAACAAAAAATAACAAAAATTTTAAAAAAATAAAAACCAAAATTCTTATATTTCATTCCGGTTTTATTAAAAAAATAAAATAAATAAAAAAACATCGTATATATGTATAATTTTATTTAACCTTTAGTTATGTAATATACACATATGTACAGTATCATTTATCTTAAATTATACACATGTGTATAAAAAATCATGTAAATGTACATATATGTATATATTATACATATGTGTATATAATTTGGCTAAACCGAGTTTTTTTTGTTTGTTTTTAATGAAACTGGGATGTTAAAATAAGAATTTTGGTTTTTTTTACTTTTTCATTTTTGTGTTTTTTTATTTTATGATTTTTTTTTGGGGGGGGAGGGGTTTTGTGGTCCAAAATGGTTCTCATGGTTCTCAATTTCAAAAAAGTTCTCTCATGATCCTGATCCTATATATATATATATATATATATATATATATGTTTTTAATTTCAATTTAAAGAACCTATATTCAAAAGTTAAAACCATATGATACTAACTTCCGGGTAAAATAAATACAACGATTTAATAGTAAAAATCAAACAAGTGTTTCCGTGAATCGATACTTGGTTCTTACCTATACTTTACTACATATACGATAGGTGCACTTGCCTATTTGTGTGTGGTTTAGTTAAGATAATAATCATTTTTGTAAATTTAAAACTAGACATTGTGTGAAAAAACCTTTGAAAAACGTAATATTTTTTCTAATATATCCACATCGCATCAGTTAACTAGCTAGTTACAAATGATATGTAATATAAAAAATTGTTTTGGTTGGTTGTTAGTAGGTGGTCCCACCTTCCATCCGTTAAAGATCTGGCTAGTCGTTACCACATTTACAAATCCTACATAACATCGCCTTTATTTGGAGCACGACGATGTTACAGGCGTCAACATGCCTTCATGGAACCAAAACGCCTATTGTATTACACGAAAACGTATAGCCTAACTCTATAATGTATGCCTCCTTGTATTTTTCTCCTTCTCTATAAATGACAATAATAGTTAATAGTTAAGTGGTAAGTTTTCTATATGAAGATCTTCAAATAAACCACTTGATTTTATTACTATAGAGGTAGGGTAGTGAAAAGACCAAAATACTCATGAAGAATCATTCACGGGTTATTCAAGATTTCCTCATAAGTCACCTGCGGAACATTCTTAGCACCCGCATAACTTAAGTCAGAGGAAGATTAAAGGATGATTCCAGAGACCATCTGCGTGTCGATCAGGACTCCCTCAAAAGTCATCCGTAGGGTATTCCCTACATGCACAAAGATGACTAGAGAGTGACGTTAGCAAATCAGTTGTAACTAACTTCTCTCTGGAAGATTTGCAAGAAGATTCTTTCTTGGAGAGCATGTGATGTAACAACCAACTAAGAGAGGACGGCTGGCAAGGTTGTTATAACTGTGCACATGGCCAGTTACCTCGCCCTATCATATGCGGACACGTGTCTAGTTTGCCATAAAGAGCATCTTCTAGAAGATGACACTTGTACCAATAATATTCCCCCTGCCACCAGCTATAAATACATTCTCCATCATCACAAGGTATTCATTCACACTTCACATATTACATCAATCACTTATAGTACTTTCTCTCTCTAGAACTGTACTTATTCTCACGCCGGAGGGTGGTTACGGGAAGACCCCCTCTTTTCCTTCCCGTAACGAGCTCACGGTGGTCTGTTTTTCATATTTCTGTCACCAGACTTGTGGAGTTTAATTCGTACGGTTGTATCTAGGTTTAGATGTATGCTTCTTCATTGGCGTCATTCGTGTTTTTGCTTGAACTTCATAGTTGTTTGATTGTTTGGGTGGTATGAGTCAATATCATCAAGGTCCGATGGAAACTCTGGCAATAACAAGACGTTCTGCTGGAGTTACAGCACCAACAGGTCCAAATCCAGGTGATTTAGGACGTGTGATGGTGGAGACTTGTCGGGCTCATCAAGAACCAGATCTGGGAATTCTCCTCTGGAAAGGTCTCATCATCAGATTCTCAGATCTGAGGGTATTCAATCTCCTTAAGAATGGTTGCAATTACAACAGGAAAAGTGATAGCTGAGTACGAACGCATGTTACGTGAGGAGAAAATTCGTGCTAGAACCCTAACGTATGAAGATGCTCCGTCCAGGTCCTCATATCCTTCGTCGACCATTCATCGAAGTCAGATGCGGAAGAGTATCCGAACTGAGGTCTTTCTGAGGAAGAAATCAAAGAAGGAAGTTGTGAAAGAGGTCGTCCAGTAGTGCGGGAAACTGCCCGCAGAACTGAGTATGATTAGAGTCATGCTTCTAGAAGTCGAAGAGATAATACATACCGTCATGATGAAGCCAATTACTTTAGCGATGATAGTCAAGTTCATGGTAGAGAACGGATTGGTCGCCCGTATGCGATGGTCAGGCATACTGAGTACTGTAGTGATGCGGAAGAGGATTATACAAAGCCTTATCGTCCCACAGCATATGCGGAGAAATCAAAGTTTTTCCCAAGCATTGCTATAGCACCATTCCCTGTTAATGCAAAAAATCCTACCAACTTGGGGAAGTATAACGGTATGACGGATCCAAGCGACCATTTGCTCAATTTCACTGCAGTAGGAGGGGTCAGCGGTTGGACTCTTCCTTATTTGTGTCACATGTTTGCTTTGACAATGACTGGAGCCGCGCGCGAGTGGTTCGAAAAGTTACCAGATGGTCAAATCAAGAATTGGGATGATTTGGTGGCCAAATTCTCACAACTTTTCAGTCAACAGAAGAAACACATGTGGGATTCGTACGAGATTTTGGATGTTATTAGGCGGGATAATGAATCCGTGGAAGATTTCATTACTCGTTTTAATGAGGAAAGTCTGAACATTGGTGTAATCAGTGAAGATATGTTGCGTGGAGCCTTCCACAAGAATGTGCGGAGCAGTGCCTTAGTTCGTTGTTTAACTGGAAAACATGGAATGCCTAAAACTTGGGATGAGATTATGTCCGCAGCAAGAACAGAGAAAACTTTAGGGTCTGAAAGTCCTAAACAGGCAACGAAGGTTGAAATTAAGAATACGCGGGTGAATAAACCAGCGTGAGGTTCAATTTGGTCTAGACTTCAACCATCCGCAGAAGCTCGAAAACAGCTAGATGCTCGGTCTTTGATTGGAAACAAGAATAAAGATCGCAACTGGGGGAAAGATAATAACAGATGGACAAATTTAACCAAAACTCCTTCAGAGATTTTAACCATGGAAAAGGTGAATTTTAGAAATCCGCAACCTTTACTGAAGAGAACACATTTGAATCTCATTAAGCATTGTAGGTTCCATAATGACATTGGTCATCACACCGATGACTATGTAAGGAATGAGATCGAACAAGCAATCAAGTCAGGAAAGTTGGAACATTTTTTGAAAAATGTAAGACAAGAGACCCGTAAACCACCCGCACAGGTCAATTCCGGTCCGCCTAAAAAGCAGGTCAAAGACTTAAATGTTCATATATTTCAAGGAGGAAAAATCTACGGATACAAAAGACTATCAAAATTGATTATGAAGAGTGGAAGAGCAAACTGGTAGTGTTTCCGCGGGTCAAAGGAGGTCCATGTATGAAATATCCGCTGATTATAATGGCATTGATTGGGCATTACAGATCCCAATATGTTTTCTTTGACACGGGGAGTACATCGGATATTATGTATGAACAATGTTTTGAGCAATTAGATGAAGAAGACAAGGCGAGGCTGAAACTTATTCACGCGCCGGTGTCTGGATTTGGATATAAGGTTACGCATCCAAAAGGGGTTATTTCTTTCCCGATTACTCTTAATGACGACATCCATTCACGGACTGAGGATGTGGAATTTTTGGTCCTACCAGCCAAATCAAAACATGATATAATTTTGAGAAGAGAGGCAATCGGTGAGTTTAATGCTAATACATCTACAGCTCATGGTGCGGTAGCTAGGAGTCCCAACCCGCACAGGTGTAGCAATCATCCGTGTCAACAAACATTGCTTCCCTATAGAAAGTTCGAAGCCAAGTAAGATTCCAAAGCAGGAAGAAAGAACCGAACCAGAGAAATGGGAGATGAACCCTAAGTTTCTGGAAAAGACAATTACAATTGGTCCCACTATTTTTGAGATAGTGAGGACATTTTTGAAGCAGCTTTTAGTGAAGAACTTGGATGTTTTTTTCCTGGCAACCCGCAGATATGACAGGTGTTCCACGAAAAATTGCGGAACATAAGTTGCGGGTCAATCCAGAGTTCACTCCAATTGTTCAGAAGAAGCGGAAAATGGGGCCTGACCAAACCAAAGCCATGAATGAGCAGGTTCTAGATTTATTGAATGTTGGGATCATTCGAGAAATTCAATATCAAACATTGGTTGCAAATCCGGTTATTGTTCCCAAAAGTAATGGATCATGGCGGATGTGCAATGATTTCAAATATTTAAACAAGGCATGTCCAAAAGGTTTTTTTCCTTTGCCTAAACTGACTTCAAGGTTGATCTGGTTGCACCGTTTCGATTCAAATGTGTCCTCGATGCTTATAAGGGATATCATCAGATCCGCATGGCAGCTGGTGATGAGGATAAAACCGCATTCCGCACACACCAAGGCACAATTTGTTATAAAATGATGCCCTTTGGGTTGAAAAATGCGGGTGCAACATACCAGCGGCTGATGGATAAATCTGTTAAAGAACAAATTGGGCACAACTTGGAGGTTTATATGAATGATCTAGTGATAAAAAGTGTTGAAGAAAACCAAATGTTGCGGGATATTGAAGAAACATTTGATACCTTGAAAAGGATTAATATGAAACTCAATCCCAGTAAATGTTTGTTTGGGATGGAAGAAGGTAAATTTTTGGGCGTCATAGTTACAAGTGCGGGTTTCAAGGCTAATCCAGATAAAGTTCAAGAAATCGCCCGCATGAATTCACCTTCTTCACTCAAAGAAGTGCAAACGTTGAATGGAAGATTGGTGGCCTTAAACAGATTTCTAGCCAATCACGCGGCTAAATCCTTTCCTTTTGTGTCAACGTTAAGAAAATGTTTGAAGAAAGCACACTTTAAGTGGACTGTGAAAGCTGAACAAGCACAACTGGAAGTCAAAAATATGTTTAATAGAATTTCTCACATAATCCGCACCACAAGCGGGAGAACCATTAAATTTATACCTTTCAGCATCCGACAGAGCCATTGGAGCAGTACTATTAACGGATAGAAAAAATCTCCATACACTGATTTATTATGTAAATAGAACATTGAAAAATGCGGAAACCAGATACTTAATGCTTGAGAAATTGGTTTTGGCTTTGGTTTATGCGGCCAGACATCTCCAAAGATACTTTCAAGGACACCCGATCAATGTGTTGACGGGATATAAATTGAAGAGTGTGTTAAGTAAATCGAAACTGTCTGGGAGGTTAGAAAAAATGGCCATCGAATTGGGTGAATATACAATTGAGTATAAACCGAGACCCGCAATCAAGGGACAAGTGTTGGCAGACTTTTTCACGGAGATCCCACAGAATAAAGAAAAAGAGTGTTTAATTGAGCAACAAACCCCTACACCTCATGAACAAGATCAAGTGTGGTCATTGTTCACAGATGGTGTGTCAAGTGGTGAAGGGTCTGGTGCGTGTCTTAGATTGGTCAATCCTGAAGGTCACGAGATCACTTATTCTATCAAGTTAGATTTCAAGAGTACTAACAACGAAGCAAAGTATGAAACCTTCCTTGCAGGATTGCGGATTGCCAGGAAACTTGGTGTTCATCATTTGGAAGCGCGTGTTGATTCAATGTTGATTGCGGGACAGATTAACGTATCTTATGAAGCTAAAAATGAAGTGCTGGCATCATACATGTCTCAAGAAAAGGAACTCATACTTCAATTGTTGCATATCTGTCATACGGGACGCTCCCGAAAGGAAATTCAGCAGCCTAGAAAATTCGACACAAGACTTTAAATTATCAATTGCAAGATGGGGTACTTTACCGTAGATCATTCTTGGGTCCGCTCCTTCGATGCAGAAGATGCCAATTATCTTATAAGAGAAATTCACGATTGTATATGTGGCTTACACGCGGGACTAAGAATGGTGGTGGCTAAATTGATGAATGCAAGATATTACTGGCCAGGTATGCACGTTGACGCAGTGGCTGAAATCAAAAAATGTGTCTCATGCCAACGACATGCACCCAATACCTTGAGGCCAAAAAATGAATTGGTGCTAGTGACTTTTGCATGGTCGTTCCATAAATGGGCTGTTGATATCATGGGACCGTTCCTAGAAGCTCCGGGATGCTTTAAGTTTTTAATTGTGGCAATTGATTATTTCACCAAGGGTTAAAGCTAAGCCAATTGCTTCCATTATTGTTGCATGTATAAAGAAGTTTTTGTGGGAATTCATTATCTGTCGTTTTGGCCTTCTACAAACATTAGTCAGCGATAATAGAACTCAATTTGCAGATGGTGGATTACAAGCGTGGTTGAAAGAACTTCAAATTAGCCAAGTGTTCACATCAATGGCTCACCCGCAGGATAATGGCCAAGTGGAGAGAGCTAACGGAACCATCAAGGATTGGATTAAGTCGAGACTGGGAACTAAACGAACGGGATGGGTTAATGAGTTGCCTCGTGTGTTATGGGCTTTTAGAACTCAGAAGAAGATAAGTAATTCAGAAACACCCTTCAGTTTGACATATGGCACTGAAGCCGTGATCCCCGCAGAGTTTAGGGTCCCATCCCCAAGAACATTGTCTGTCATTGGCAATGAGGAAGAGTTAAGCTTGAACCTCAACCTCATTGAAGAAAGACGAGAGTTGCCACTGATTCGAGAGATCAATTACAAACTTCGGCTTCAAAAATATTATGATTCAAAGGTTCAAATTTGCAAGTTTCATGCGGGAGATTTTGTCATCCGCAATAATGAGGCATCAGGACAAGAGCCTTTGGGTAAACTGGCTCCAACTTCGGAATGGCCATATTGAGTTAAAGGAGTTTATCTAATGGTGCTTATAAATTAAAGAAATTGGATGGAACCGAGATCCCAAGAACATGGAACATCGCCCAGTCAAAAAGATGCTACATGTGAATGGTTACACGTCATTACAACATATTAGCATTTCTATCTTTATTTTAGGCATGCGTGCCACTAATAGTTAAAAGTGATGTGTGTATCACTTCATGATAGATATCATATTGTAAATTGGCATGCGTGCCATTTCTCTTTTAAAAATCATTTACCCGCAATATGCTTTGTGCACAAATTCTTGTTATATCTGGCCTTAGTGCCAGAAGTGACCCGCGTGTCATTAAAATTATTCCTGGCCTGAGTGCCAGAAGTAACCCGCGTGTCATTAAACTTATTCCTGGCCTGAGTGCCAGAAGTGACCCACGTGTCATTAAACTTATTCCTGCCCTGAGTACCAAAAGTGACCCGCGTGTCATTAAACTTATTCCTGGCCTGAGTGCCAGAAGTGACCCGCGTTCATTAAACTTATTCCTGCCTTGAGTGCCAAAAGTGACCCGTGTGTCATTAAACTTATTCATGGCCTGAGTGCCAAAAGTGACCCACGTGTCATTAAACTTATTCCTGGCATGCGTGCCAAAAATGACCCGCGAGTCACTAAAACTTTTATACTTGGCTTGAATGAAAGAGATGACCGTGTGTCACTAAACTTTTGTACTTGGCCTGCGTTCCAGAAATGGCCCGCATGTCGTTAAACTTATATTAAGCTTGTGAATCAAAAGCGACCTGAGTGTCATAGTATTGTTGGAGTAATCCTTTATTAACATCTATGAAGATCCTAAGCAACACTTATATTATTTATAGTAATAACACAAAGTGTAAAGGAAAATTTCTTCATATATATATATATATATATATATATATATATATATATATATATATATATATATATATATATATATATATTAAAAGAGGATTACAGGAGTTGCTAGTACAAAAGACTCCTAATCTATCAAAATATTAAGCCCTATTCCACTTGATCTTGAGTACAATGTCCTTTCTGATCCTGAGCTTAAGAGGTTTCTGGATTTGGAGAAGTAGGCGGAGTTGGCGGTTTGTCATCTGATGCTCCTCCTAAATATTTCTTAAGCATTTGAACACCATTGACCTCCGCAGAAAATTTGGGGATTACATCTTGGAGAGAAAATGATAGATTGTCAAATTCTTTTATCCTCCGGTTGTATACCCCTCCAACATTACAGTCATGTAATGGATGTTCTTCAGGCGGTCGTTGGGATTTCATATACTCAGCACCTTCCTCAAAACTGACCTTGCGGCCAGCTTGAGAAGAAATGTTGAGTAATACAGCGAGACAATCACCCAACTCTTGCCAATCTCTGATATGGTCAATCACCTTTCAGATGACAAAAATAAAATTAAATACCTTTAACAATAGTGAGATAAAGAATTTTGATGAGGAAGGTATCAAACTTGGGTAAGACCTTCAGACATCAACCATTGTTTCTCCTCCTCAGACTGCTTGCCTTTCCTCTCCAATTCCTTGTATCCCTCTACAAGCTTGGCGTTGGCGCCTTTCAGATCTTCCGCTTGCTTCCCCACACTTATGCATGTTCCTTCCGCAACATGGCCTCTTCTTCATATGTTTGAATCAGATTACCTTGGTTGGTAACTTGACTCAACAAAGCCGCATTGCCCTCCAAGGCTTTGGCCAGATCAGCTTCCTTGCGCTTGGTCTCTTCACGGGCAGCAGCAAGAATGGAATTTTGTTTTTTACATGCCTCTTCCCATGAATGAGCCGCAGCGGCTTGACAATCCTTTTATGTCCGAAGGGCTATCTTAGCGTCCTTTAGCTTCCACTTTGTAGTGTTAGCTCCCAAACGCTGATCCTTAGCAACCTTCTTGGCTTCCTCTGCTTTCTTGGACATCTCACCTCATTTCTCCCCCTTGGAGAGCCATTCCAAGAAAATTTCCTACCCGCTGGCCACAGTGTTGGCCAGAATAAAGTTGAAGTTGGAGGCAAGATCATGGCGTGAATGACCACGATGAAATGTGTGCTCCGTCAGCGGGATCCCATGACTAAGAAACTCAGCACAGGCATTCATGTCGGTGAAACGCGACCGTTGGACTCAAGTCCACCGCGGTATGTTCAAGTGGTCGTCATCTCCTGGATTGGCCATCCCATAATGATCAGCATCAGAAGGACGGTGGAACCTCCTGGATGCGGGAGATTGTTAGGTATAAGATGTGCCTCCACCACCTGATTGATGCAGTGGTGAGGAATGTGAGAACTGTGAAGGAGAATGTGGAGAGTTGTGCGGAGACTCCTTTGACTGTGGACCCTCAACGTCTTGTTTCGGGTCCTTTCCCTTGGAGCCAGGAATGTCATTAGAAATAATAACCGTTTGCGGAGGGGATGGAGGTTCTTGGGTTGGTACACCTTGATCAGGAGTAACTTTCGTCTCTACGGATAGTAAAGAATATGTCAAATTCAAAATATAAAAAATAGTTGTTGAAGCTTGGTGATACAATAACTTACTTGGAGTTGATCGCAGGGCCACTTCTTTAACTCTGTCCGCAAGACTGACCTTCTTTGCCTTCTTAGGGCCTACCCGCTTCTTCTTCACCTGTTCCTCCTCAGTATCGGCATGGTTGTCATCCGCCTCAGCCGATTTCAAGGAATGATGCTTCCTCTTACGTTCAAGATCTGCCAAAGCACGCATAACAGCCGAAGTATCAGACGTATCATCAAGATAATGTTCTTCACGGGGTGATGATTCGTCGCTTGAGGATAATAGCACGATCACCCCGTCTGAAGTTAAGGAATTCAAAGGACGCGGGTTCAAAGAAAACGCACCTAGTTGAAAGACTGTTTCTGAAACCACGGGTTCATGCCGCAAGTCTTTTGGGAACAAGAAATGGTCCCTTGTCTTGTCCAGGATCGGGAGGGTAGTTGGATCACACGGGCACTTCAGCATTCACCCCACTGTATTATCAAACAGTTCGTTTAGCACTGATCCTTCACCTACATACACCGCATGGACAAACACTTAGAATATGATTAAAAAACGAGGGTCACGAAGTAATGATAAAACAAGTACTTACTCTTGTCTGCATTCACACTTAGAATATGGCCATATGCAGCTCATATCGGCCCAAACAAGAGCACCCTCATAAATCGCACGCATTGGGCTCGAGGCCTTGACCAAGGTATCGTGCCATGCTTGTCCTTCATGCCGTGTAAGTTGCAAATCATGAAATTTTTCGTTGAGTGGACGGTAGACCATGGTTATTGGAACCACTTTCTTTGAAATCCAAAAGAATTTCGTTCTCCATTCGTCTGTGCTCTGGGGAGGTTCAGTGCCAACTATTCCTGTCGATGTGGTGGAACAGTTGAACCAACTTCCCCGCACGTTCATCTTGTAGAACACTGCAAACTTGTCCACCTTGGGGACTGTTGGTGCATTTTGTGACCGTCGCTATGCAATTCAGACCAGCGGAACACCACAGGCGAAGTTAGCACAACTTCGCCTTAGGCGAAGTTAGAACAACTTCGCCAACGGCGAAGTTGTAACAACTTCTGCCTTAGGCGAAGTTATCACAACTTCGCCATAGGCGAAGTTATGAACAACTTCGCCTACTGGCCCAAGCCCAAGCCCGAGAAGATGTTTTGTCTATATATATGTGTGTCTTGTTTAGGTTTTGTATCCAGAAATTAGAGTATTGTGTGTTACAGTTTATTTGTCTAAAGAGAGACTGAGAGTGAGAGTCGTGTGGGACGACCCGAGGTAGAGCTCACCTCGGGTCGGCCGTCATTTGTTTACGAGTTTGGTATGTAATTCGTTTTGATTATTATATAAGAATCTGCAGATTTGTTTATCCCGTTCTTGTATTTGTTCGTGTATTTGTTCGTGTACGTGTTTGTGTTCTTTATCTTTACACCAATAAACGAGTCTAGGAGGATTCCGCACTCCTAGACCTCGTGCGGATCTCGTATCGATCGGCGACGCCCCCGGGGGGGGACCTACAGGGACTATGTTGTTGGCCCTGCAGATGAATTCGAAGTGTCGAATCCGCATAAGGCCAAAAGGATGAAGCTGTGATAGGTGGATTCCATGGCCAGTAAGGATGTTGCCCAAGAAATTGGTTATCGAAAACCTAAGATTCCCGGTTGTGAAATATTCTGCATATAAGGCCATCTTGCAGGGTGGAGGTTTATTGGCAGTAGACCCGGCGGCAGGGTACTCCCGGCCCACATTCCGGTGTTATATCATACGTCGATACGAGTTTCTCAAACCCAGATTGTTTCCAATTGATCTCGATAGACTCTATGGCTGGTGAAGTTGAAGCTTTCTTATCACCGTCCATTATTTCAGACGATAAGGGAATACAACGAGCAATGGTGAATAGTAGAGAATGGTTTCTGATCTGAAAGAAATAAAGAAGGAGATGACGATGTAAAGGCGATGAAAGTTTCACAAATCACTCCAAATGCCCAATTTATACCTATCGCGGTTAATGCGATGGGAAGGTTATAATGGAGAGAGAAAATGAAGGGTCAAGTGAGGGTACGCCACGTCATGCAGGAAAACCAAAAAAGGGAAAAATATGGTACACTAGCGTACATTTGATAGCCGGCACCGCCGTCACATCAACCATACGGCGCCTGCAAGCCTGTCACGTCGTCCTTTTATATGTTTATCTTCAAAAAGAAATATCTCCAAAAAGCACACGAAAAAAATTCAAAATCCCCATAAAATATCTTAAGTCCAAAATTTCCCACATAAAACTTCACACGGAAGAAACAATGGACTGGGGGGCTTATAGAGGTAGGGTAGTGAAAAGACCAAAATATCCTTGAAGAATTATCCGCAGGTCATTCAGAACTTCCTCAGAATTCACCCGGGGAACATTCCCAGCACCCACATAACTTAAGTCATAGGAAGATTAAAGGATAATTCCAGAGACCATCTGCGGGTTGAGGACTCCCTCAGAAGTCATGCGCAGGGTATTCCCTCTATGCGTAAAGATGACTAGAGAGTGACGTCAGCAAATCAGTTGTAACTAACTTCTTCCTAGAAGATTTATGAGAAAATTCTTTCTTGGGGAGCACGTGATGTAACTACAAACTAAGAGAGGATGGCTGGCAAGGTTGTTTAACCGTGCACATGGCCAGTTGCCTCGCCCTATCATATGCGAACACGTGTCTAGTTTGTTACAAAGAGCACTTCTAGAAGAGGACAGTTGTACCAATAATATTCTCCCTAACCACCGGCTATAAATACCCTCTCCATCATCACAATTTATTCATTCACACTTCACATATTACATCAATCACTTAAAGTACTTTCTCTCTCTTGAACTGTACTTATTCTCACGCCGGAGGGTGGTTACGGACTTATGGGAAGACCCCCCCCCCCCCCTATCCTTCTTGTAACGAGCTCACGGTGGTCTGTTTTGCGGGTTTCCGTCACCAGACTTGTGGAGTTGAATTTGTATCGTTGTATTATTCATTATTTGACCCATACCCTGTGGAACCTTCGGTCTAGCCTATCCAGGTTTAGATATGTGCTTCTTCAATTACTTTGTGAAATTCGAAAATTTTGTGTAAAACGGATACAATGAGAATTCTTAATTTCTTATGGGAGATAGGGTGATACGAAACTTACCCTTCGTTTGACAATATTTTCATTATTCGTATAGTCCTTGAGGGTGCCCATAAATAGGGTATTATAAATATAAAGCAACCTACCAAATAATAATCACACAACCACAAAAATGTTAGGATCTAGCACACATACAAAAACGGACAATAGAGTTTAGTGAATTGGACCATTTCGCGCGGTTGAAATGTTTGGTCAGACGGAGGCTAAGAATCCTTCCTTCCCACCGCATCCGAAGTGAGCTAAGGACTGAGTGACGTGTCAACGCTGCTAAATTGATGCCGGTGGTGGATCAAAGTAGCGTTTGACCCTCAGAAATGCAGCTTTCCCACAGTGGAAGGAAAGTAAATAGCGTAGAAAAGGTCGTGACTATTGTTGTTTGTTCCATACGGCGCTAGAGCTAGAAAGGTCTTATTTCGTGAAACGGAACATTAAGAAATAAGCGAAGATGAACACACGAGATTTACGTGGTAAAGTCAGCTGGCCTAAATTCACGAACTGCAACCGAGGTATTTTATTATTGCCATCTGCCACACTTGTGGGGAATTAGAATTACAAGAATTACAACATAAATAGAGAAAAATTACTAGGGTTCACAACTTAATCACACAAAAAAAAATATTAGCGGGCATTAAAAATAAAACGAGTTAGTCATGCCACTAGTATTCAATTAATTAAGTTGTCATTAAAAATGTTGTTATAAAACAGGTTTAGTTAAGCCTCCATAACCTAACGGGAAACCCTCGAAATAAAAGTAAAAATGAGCTAGATGGGAATAAATTTACAATCATCAATAATAGAGTAAACAGATAGATAATAATTATCTCAAGGTAAATCTTCAAGATGTATACCATTAAACTACAAATTGATATAGATGGAAGAATATCATACAAAACTATGTTATTTTCAATTCACAAGATTACAGCCTCAAGGACTATGTTAGGTAAAAACCCTTAAGGACTTTTTGATCAACTTAATAACGTGACATTATAGAGATAAGCGGTAGCATAAAGTATATGGATTCCAAAATGATTGACCCATAAGGATTACAATAAAGAACCTAATACTCAAAGAAAAGAAATACTTTGTATATCAGTCTATTGCATCTTTTTCTTCAAAAGGATGGTCTAAAAAATAGAAATGTATTCCTAATAAGAAAGATTCTTTAGTTTAAGGATTTTCTACCTAATTGAGTTACACGGTCGGACTAGAGGTGCACAAATCGGTTTTTTTGAAAAAACCGGTTCGGTTTTTAACCGGACCGGTTTTTTTTATCCAGAAAAAAACCGGTTCGGTTAATAACCGGACCGGTTATTAACCGGTTATTATTGCTGAAAACTCAAACCGGCCAAACCGGTTTGGACCGGTTTAGAAACCGGTTAGAACCGGTTATTAAACCGGTTTTTTTATAACCGGTTTTTAAAAACCGGTCTAACCGGTTAACCGGTTTTTTTTTTTTTTTTTTTTTTTTTTGCTTTAGGGTTTAGGGTTTCGTTGTTAGCATTCTTTGCTTGGAAGATTAAAAACACATAACTTTCATTTATAGCTTTTACATTAAAAATACAAACATTAAATCGTTATCGCATATTCGTAACTCAAAAATACAAACATTAAAGAATGCTTAGACACGATTACATTAACAAGTTGATGTTTGTTACTCATTTTCTTCGCTACCCGATCCCGAGCTATTCCTTAGGTAATCGTCGTACGCGGCTTCTTCATCGGTCATTGGTTGAGTGTGTCCTTGATTGACCTCGTCTTCATACAAGGCCGCCTCATAGTCCATTTCCCCCTCGAGTGAGCGTTGATGTTGTGCCCTGTCTAAAGAGTCCAAGTAATCCTTGTAGCAAATCGACATCTCTACAGCTGGTGGAGTGAGTCGAGTCCTCCTAATCGATATAACCCTGCCAGAAACAGAAAAAGCAGACTCCGAAGCTACCGTGGAAGCTTGGACCGTTAGTAAATCTTTGGCCATGGCGGCGAGGATCGGAAACTCATCCTCCTTACCTCTCCACCAAGCCAGCAAATCAAGACTTCTAAATTCATCCGGAGTCATGTGTTTCACAAAGTTGGTACCACCATACCTTCCAAGTTCACTGCTTGGGGTGTTTACCCTTTGACGTTTACCGGCGTCTTCCCAAATCATGTAGTACATCCCCATTTCAAGGTCGGTTTGGGATTGGGATTGGGCAACAGCTCTTAACGAGTCATGAATTTGGGAAGACGACCCGTATCTTGTAAGGTAAACATCATACATGTTTGCCAAGGTGGTGTTGAAATCATTCTTTAAAGTTTGGCTATAATAGGGGTTTTGATCGTCGTTTAACCCTAGCTCATCACAAATTTTTTCTATTAAAGCTTCAACACCACCAACATTGATGCAAGGGTTTAACGCAGCAGCACAGGTCAAAACAGCGGGTAGTTCTTGAAAATATTTTTTAAATTTTTCTTTCATTTTTACACCCATATCAAAATAAGGTGCACCCCTACAATGAAGGTCACTCAACTTTGTGCACATGACAGCAATTTTTGGTAAAGCAATGGGGCTTGTTGGATAGTAAACCCCGGATAAACTACTTGTGCAAGATTTAAAAATTTGAAGAACCTCCGTAACGATCTCAATCAATAACCAGTTTCTAGGATCGTACGGTGCACATTTACCCCTATTTGACAAAATTTGATGAAACGCAATTAACGATTGTTTTTGTTGGATGGCTTTCTCAAACATTTCACAAGTCGAGTTCCATCTTGTTGGACAATCCCAATTAGGCCCCAACCATTGACAGTTAGCTTCTTCACAAAATTTTTTGTATCTTGAAAATGTTGAATTGTTGCTAAAAACATCTCGTAACATTCTTTTAAAATTGTTTCTTTGCGTTTCGATCACGTTTAACCCATCTTGCACGGCCAAGTTGATAATATGTGCAATGCATCGGCTATGAAAAAACGCTCCATCACTTTATCCAAGATATTGAAAATGATAGTATTGTTGGACGCGTTATCAAACGATATTGAAAAGATTTTATCTTCAATCTTGTATTGTCGAATGACTTTATCCAAGAGTTTAAAAATATTTCTACCCGTGTGCGGGTAATCAAACAATTGAAACGCAACGGTTCGTTTCATCATTTGCCACGACCGGGGGTCAACCCAATGAGCCGTCACACAAATGTATGAGTCGGGCGAACCATTAGGTACCGACCACACATCCGTGGTTAAGTTCACACCAGTTTGTAAGTTTGAAAAGTATGAAATTAGTTCGGATTTAGCGTTTTTCCATGCTTTAAGCATATCTCTTCTAAGGGTCGAACGACTTACGTGTTGGTAGCGTGGTTGAACATACGTTTGCATCATCTGCGTGAATTGAGGGTTGTCGAAGTGGTTGAAAGGAAGTGATTGTTGAATCACAAAGTTGCCAAACTGTTGACGTACCGCTTCAAGGTCGTACGTAAACACCGTTCCTTGATTCGTCATCTCCGGCTGCGAACTACTTCCGGATTCGTCCTTCAAGACCTTGCAAGAGGGCTTTTCTACATGAGCTCTTAAACTGGAGTTTGCTTCTTTGTTATAAAACTTCAAACAATGTTTGCATCTAGCTTTTTGGGTTCCGTTAGACATTTCGCATAGGTCGAAATGTTGCCAAATATCTTGGTTTCGTTTCGTGGGGATGACCCGAACGACGGTTTCTCCCGTGTTCGAGGCACCCATGTTGACCGATGAAGCAGCACTTTGGGAGGCCATGATAATCGACTACGAATTAAGAGTGGTATACTCGAGTATGAAATAAACGACTACGAAAGAAGAGCGTTTGGAGTTGTATAATCGCGTATGAAATAAACGTTTAGAGCTTTTGGAGTTGTATAATCAAGTGTGATCTAACCAATACCCAACCTAAACTATATATAGATGTTTGTGGGGGTAAAATGGTAAAAAAACCAAAAAAAAACGGCTAAAAAACGGTCAAAAACACAAAAAAAACGGCTATAAGGCCGTTTGGTAACGTTCGAAAACCGGTTAAACCGGTTAACCGGTTATTAAAAAACCGGTTAACCGGTTTTTTTTATAACGGTAATAACCGGTTATTTTAAAAACCGGTTAACCGGTTTTTTAATAACCGGTTATTAAAAAAAACCGGTTTTTTTTATAACCGGTTATAAAACCGGTTTTGGGTCCAAAACTTATAACCGATACGTAAACCGGTTACGTAAACCGGTCAAACCGGTTTTTAAAAAAACCGGTTTTTAAAAAACCGGTTTTCGGTTAAACCGGCCAAACCGGTTCCGTAACCGGTTTTTTTGACCACCTCTAGGTCGGACGATGTGCCTTGGACCAAAAGAAGGGTGGGAGAGAGGTGTGTGTAAGGAGGGTAAGCATAATCTTGTTTAGGCGTGAGCTCATACGCTCGGTTTTCCATTTTACAGAGGCGTGTGGGGACACGAGATACGAAAGTGAAGACTACTTGTGTCAACAAAGGTATTGAAGCCAAGGTGTGGTGGTTAAAACCACCACCCATGTCACATTGAAATGCTTTAGTTTTTATTTTTGTTTGAACAACTAAGGGTTTAAATTTGAACTTCAAATCAGTTAATAACCATCATTCGGCGTGAGAATAAGTACAGTTCTAGAGAGATAAAGTACTTTAAGTGATTGATGTAATATGTGAAGTGTGAATGAATACCTTGTGATGATGGAGAGGGTATTTATAGCCGGTGGTTAGAGGAAATATTATTGGTACAATTGTCCTATTCTAGAAGTGCTCTTTGTAACAAACTAGACACGTGTCCGCATATGATAGGGCGAGGCAACTGGCCATGTGCACGGTTAAACAACCTTGCCAACCATCCTCTCTTAGTTTGTTACATCAGGTGCTCCCCAAGAAAGAATTTTCTCGTTAATCTTCTAGGAAGAAGTTAGTTACAACTGATTTGATGACGTCATTCTCTAGTCATCTTTGCGCATCGAGGGAATACCCTGAGGATGACTTCTGAGGGAGTCCTGATCGACCCGCAGATGGTCTCTGGAATATACTATTTTTATAGTTTTTAAAATTTGAAGTTCAAATTTAAACACTAGCCGCTCGTTTTATATGTGTTTTTTTGTTAACTTTGTGTTTTAGACATTTTAGAGTTGAAAGTTTATACATTTGAGTTGAAAGTGATATTTTAGAGTTTTAGATATTTAAAATTGAAAACTTTGTACAGAATCAAGTAAAACCAAGCCAAAACAAGTCGCTCGATTTCAAATCAAACCAAGTTCAAGCATAAAAGGTATCGCTCGTTTCTTTAAATTCAATCCGCTTGGTTCGGCTCCCTTTTAAACCAAAACAAGTACGAGCAAGGCTGCGTTCGATTCGTCCCGGTTCTCTTTGTGACAAAAAGAAAAAAACTAAACTACATACAGAATACTCAAAGGGTATACTTTTGCCAACAACAAGAAAATAAATAAATAAAATAAAACATTCAATTTATTTCCCCAAAACCTAAAAGAATAATTTAAACTGGAAACAACAAATTAACTTAATGCATTTTACACCTTGACAAACTCTTGTCAACACGCCCACAAAGTATCTCTAGGCATTGTGGACACATGAACCCGACTGCATCAACCATTGATTCTGCATCAACCGGCTTGGAAAGGAACTGTTTGTGGCACCATATGCATTCGGCCCTGAATGTGCCATCGTTATTAATGTTAATCACGGGTGACTCTATTCCGCCTGTCCTATGTGAACTAGAAGATGCTTCACCTAACTGTCTCTCATCATGGCCCACAATACCATTCTGACCACAGTCCGTTTGTGCCTACAAACAGAAGCTACTATTAGTTGCCATAATTTCCAATAAAGGATAACAATAACAATAATAATAAGAGTTAATACCATGAAAAACCAATATACCTTCTCACTTTCAAGAAAATGTCCCTCAACCTAAATTTGAAATATTAAATGTCGCTCAACTTGAAAATAATACGAGCGATAGTCACTAAACTATATTTTCTATATTAAAATCCCTAAACTTGCCTAAAATGCATATACTTGTGATTTAAATAAAATCATGATGATTTGTTAACTCTTGAATTGGACAAAATTTGATAAAGTAACATTCAATATTTTTGCAAAAAAGGAAAAAAAAAAAAAGTCTATACCATCATATTTTTACAAATTAAAAAGTTAAGAATACAGTATTTATATTTTTTTTTCAAAAGTATGAGCTTTTTATACAAGTTCAGGGGCTTTAATATACAAAAATCAGTTTGGTAATTTTTATGTCACATTTTAGAAGTATGAGCTTTTTTATGTCACATTTTACAAGAGTTTCCCGACTAAACTAAAGGAAAAATTCTATAGGGTGGCAGTTAGACCTGCAATGCTATATGGAACAGATTGTTGGGCCATCAAGAAGGCACAAGTGCGGAAGATGGAGGTAGCAGAAATGAGAATGCTACGTTGGATGTGTGGGCACACAAGGCTAGACCGAATAAGAAACGTTGTGTTTCGCGAGAGATTAGGGGTGGCGAACATAGCAGACAAGATAAGAGAGTGGAGATTGAGATGGTTTGGACATGTAAAGAGAAGACAGACGACGAATCCTGTTAGATCCGTAGAAAACATTACTATAGAGGGGAGGAGGGGTAGAGGACGACCGAAATTGACTTGGGATGAGAGGATTAGGCATGATTTGATAGACCTAAACCTCTCCGAGGACATGGTTGAGGATAGGAATTCGTGGAGAAGTAGAATTAAAGTTAAGGATTTTTAGAGAGAATTGAATACCTTAGGGCTTAGACTTAACTTATTTAGGTCACATACCATAATGGTATTTCCCTTACATATATTATTATTATTATTATAATTATTATTAGCTTTTATATAGCTGTTAAACTGTGATCTTATTATTAATATTATTATAATTAGTAGTAGTTTTTATATAACTGTTAAACTTTGATTTCCTTTATTTTGCTTCATACACATGTACTTAGAGCCAAGGGTCTCTCTGGAAGCCACCTCTTTATTCCTTTGGATAGAGGTACGGTGTGCCTACATCCCACCCTCCCCAGACCCTACTTATAGCTTTGCTATCGGTGGGATTTTACTGGGCATGATTGATTGATATTGATTGATTTTAGAAGTTGTGGGACTTCAATATGCCCAACTAGGTTGATTTAATTTTTCATGAAACATAAGTATATTGGTTAAAAAATAATAACAATAATAGTAATAATAACAAGGATAAATACCATAAAAACCCAACATACTTTTATTTATTTTTTCTCACAAAAGTCTCTCAACAATTTTTTGAACATTAAATTAGAACAAAGTTGTGATTTTTTTTAAAACAACTTGAAACTTGTACATCCAAATTGTTTTAATAAACAACCAGGAAAAAAAATATATAATCCATGTAAGAGAATAGGATAAACACGCAAGCAAAACAAATGAATATACCGGTTTCAACATTCAAGTTCAGTTGTTTTAAGAAAAAAATATGGAATTCTTTCAAAAATTTAACATGTAGAGGGACTTCAATGTGCCGAAAATTGTTGAGAAAATATCAAAAGTATATTTGTTTTTATGATAATTACCCTTTTTAAATAATGTTAAAATTCTAATTTAACAAAATTAGGTAGATTGACATTATATATTTTGGCAAAAAAAAATTATAACATCTTATTTTGACCAGCTCAAAAGATAACGATTCATTATTTAATTTTTTATGCGCATGTTAAACAAGTTTAGGAACTTTAATATACAAAAACTAGTTTACAGACTTTTACATGTACTTTTTTACAGGTTTTGGGTCTTTACTATACCAAGTTAGGTTGTCAGAATTTTTCTTAAAACAAGAAAAAGTAGATTGGTTCTTTTATGGTATTAAACATAACAGTAATACTAATAGTAATAATAATAACAACAGTAGTAGTACTAGTAACGATAATAATTATTAATGCAACAAAAGTTCCATACCTTGTCTGAAGTATTAGGTTTTTTTGGAAGCGCAAATACTCGGGTTGTTTTCTTGTGACAAATCGCGAGGTGTTTCTTGAGGCCAACTATGTCATCAAATGTGAGTCCACATGGTGTACACTCGATATGGGAGCCGATTTCAACATCATACAAGTCATCTGTTGCAAGCAACAGCTTATTATTTGCCTCATTAAGAGTCGATGAACTGGTGATTTCAATTATCTGCAAGATATTAAAAAACATGATTAAGCATTCATTTTTGGCAACCCATATTACAACAACAATAGCCTTAGATTGTACTTACCGATTTGAGCAACATACTACTACCATTGTTGATCTGTCTCATCTCCCCTTGCTTGGATGGACCAACATCTATCAAAGACTTGTCTTTTAGATAAACTGCAACATCCTTGCATGACTTAAATTGCATCCCTGTTGGACTGAATACATCAAGAAAAAACAATATTACATAAGATAGATGAC
>NW_027502282.1:0-53794 GCF_021521415.1 Bidens hawaiensis
ATACAGTGTTTGTAAACTAATTAGTTATAAATGGACCATTACCAATTAATCCGGATAAGCCCATTACTAAAGTCTAAAGCCTCCCAATTTTAACAATTAAAGCCCATTTACCAATAAGCTTTACCAAAAGGCGAAACCACTCATTCACCAATTCAGTTAACATCTAACTAGCAGTGAAAGTGTGAAACCCCCACCACTCTTAATTATTGGTAAAAGAGATGTTATATCACCAAGAGCGAGACGATGCAGATGATTCTCGAATGAATAACCCATGCTTTAACACTCCTTTTATGCTATCAATGACAAACGTGTGGGTCTTGGGCTTGACCTATAAGCTTCCATCCAGCCCATCCATCCATAAACAAGCCATACAACATCAGCTTCATGCCCAATAACTCTATGATCACCAACCCAAAACATAAGCAAAAAACATAAAAGAGCGTTAAACAACCAACCAACCGACCGACATATTTAGATTGGATATGAAATTGATAAAGCATGCTATTTTTTAACAAGCTGCAAATCCAAACATTTTGAAATTGATCTACAGTTTATTAAGGAAAAATTTCTACTAGAATCACTAAAATTGTTAAAATAGGTGCAAGTGATTAAATCGAAGATTTGTTTAAAGAAGGGTCGAGTATTAAAATTGATTGATATGTTTGCAACAAAAAAATTAAAAGGGGGGGGGGGGGGGGGGGGGGGGAAGTGTTGGGGATGTGTTGAAAGTAATATATCTTTAATTCATTTTTATGGTGTAAGTTTCAATACAAGGTTTAAACGCTTGACATTTTATTTTACATCTTAACTATCTTATCATTCATCAAAGTAGAAATGACAAATTAGTGGTCATTTAGTTTCTATTTTAACACATTTACCACAAATAGTATAATACATTAATTTATTTATGTATTTGTCTTCTAACATTCTACGTCATCATTGTTAGGTTATTTTTTTTAACCGACATATACACGTCTATACTTTCAAATAAAAATTCACAAGTTTTATCGTTTGTCACTCTCATATTAGTCTTCACAATTTCAATTAAGATCAACTAAATTCCTATATTCATTCATATTTTGTTTATTCATATATTATTCTTTCATCAATTACCTGTGGTAATGTATCAGGCTAGTGTATTATATATATATATAGGTAAGGTTAAAATAAAAACCCATTTGAGTTGTGAAAACCCACGAAAACCCTATGTAACATTGTTTTTTTTATTGTTACATGTAATATATATTGTAACATTTAATACAAAACATCGAAATATAAAAAAAATGTTTTGCTATTTTTTAACATTTTTTACAAATTTTTATATATGTTTTCAGGAGAGAGAAAAAGTTATATTTATATTTATATTTTTTATTCACTTTAATTGTGGACCATAGATTTAAACATTAATTAAAAACATGTGGTTGATAATGAGTTTTTAGAGTTTTCACAACTTAAATGAGTTTTTATTTTATACTTAGCCTATATATATATATATATATATATAGGATTGGTATCATTAGAAAACTTCATTTTTATTGTGAACTCTAAGAATTAATATGAACTACTAATTTTTCTTTGTTTAAAAATATTAAAGATAAATAGAAAGGGTATAAGTGTAAGTTATCAAAAACTCTCTTTCTTCTAACTAATTATTTATTTCTCTTTCCTCTTCCTGTTTTACCGTATTAATAAATAATATGAATTTGACAATTGTTTATTTCTGACCTATAGAATGTGATTGTTAGTTTTTTCAAACCAATGAATGTTCGTCAATTTACATATGTGTAAATCCGGATATTGAAAATCTATATATCAAATTAGTTGTCTATTTAGTTATACTTAAATATTCTACGTATGTGTACATATGTTTAGATTATCAAAACTAGATATTTACCCAGATGCATGCAAAAAAATAAAAAGATAAGAAATCTATATTTATGAAATCATGATCCAAATATATATTTACACATATGTAAATAGATGTTTACACGCATGTAGGTAATAAAACATACATGTTACACATATGCACTTTTAAGCTAGTTACGAACCAAATGATTTTTTTCAACCTACACAAATGCATTTCACTCGATCTTTCTTTTCTGTTGACTTTCATAGGGTTTCCAAAGCAATACAAACGTCTGTAATTGATTAAAAGCCTGAAACAATAATCACAAAATTGTCATGCAAAAACTAAAACCATATAATAATCAACAAAATCAAGTGATAAAGGACAAATTAGTTATAAAAGACTAAACCAGAAACAAACTTATAATGCAACAATATCAGTTATGCTTTAAATATTATTTTACATACATGTAAACTAATTATTTACATTTGTGTTAAGTATTACATCAGCGTAATTATTTTATATACGTGTAGATAAACTAGCTCTTGGTTTTCAATGATGGCAAAGAGAAATACATTCCCACCCTTTTCTCTAAAGAATTTCATAAACATTTTATATGTAAAAAAGTTGGTAAAACTTTTTTCTAGAAGACAAACCGAAGAGAATTTTGAAAATCAATAATAAAGTTACTAAAAATAACTATGTTTTAAATCTTTTTCATTTTACTTTCATAAAAGAAATATAATCTAAGAACGTATCCTAGAAGGGATTCTATTTTCCGTCATATCATGTAATCAACATCGGACCTCCAATCCGTACTCATTGATAGAAAAGAATACGAAAACAAAGTTTAAGATACAAAGCAAACATAGTGTAATATATTTAGAAGATGCAATTCCACAATCCACAATTATTTGAATTTCTCACTTAATCATTAAAAAGCAAAGGATAAAAATAATAGATGGTACCTTTTAGGAGTGAAACAAAAATGAGCAGAATTCATAACCATTTTGCTCTATATATTTGCGAATTGGGATATGAACGATACTGAAATTTAGATAATTGATAGGGTTTATCATTTTTGATTTACGTTGGTAGACAAATGAAGAGGAAAATATATCAGTTATTAAACAGTAGTGGTTAGATCTTGTGCACGAATTTCAGGAGATAATTGAGGAAAGAAAAGAATAAGTCAGTTCCTATAATACCCTTATTGATTTTATTTAATCTCCTTAATGTTTATTGTATTTACTAGAATGCCATTATTGATTAATATCATCGATGGTTGAGATGAGTTCTGTAAGTTCTTAACAAAAATTAGAGTTCTTAATTGATTACAACCCTATATATGTATATGGGGAAAGTGAATACGGTGCTGTTAGCCGTCTAACCTTACACGCAAAACACATCAATTACGTAGTTTTGATTAAAAACCTAATTTTGTTCCTTTTCAAAATGATCCCTAAAAATTTTGACAAACAAAAACCCACATCCCTTCTCTAAATTCGTTAGGTCCTATGCAATGTCTTCTTCCTTGTCACATGTTTATAAACTGAACTTGAAATCCTCAAACCTAAACCAATAAAATCTTCATATTGCAGGCTCAACTCCATTCCGAACCAAACAATTTTGTATGTTCGTTCATACGTACCTGCACCGCTGCACAGCAGTGCCTTAACTAAATTGAAGCAACTGATCAATTACCCAAATTTAGAAAGGGATTAATTGATCCTGATCACCTATTTTAATAGAAATAAATTAGCATCAACATATATCTTTAAAAAATTTAAATAAATGGGAAAAAGAGATCCACACTAATGATCAATTAATTCAAAATTGGAGAAAAGATATGGAGTCTAGAGTATGATACGACTAGTTGGGTGGGTTATGACAGTAAACAAAGAAATATATTATCCATGTGGGGCAGATACAATTAAAAAATGTAACAGGTTTTGCAACAAAAACATATATTTGGTTATGTTGAGTTCATCTTATCAACATGTGAGGAGGAAGTAGGCATTGCACATGATGAACGAACAAACTTAGAAAAGGGATATAGTTTTTTAGCTTTTCATTATTGTTAATAAAGTTACTTGTTTACTTGTTTTTAGTCAAAACTACGTAGTTTTAATGGGTTTTGCGTGTAAGGTTAGACGGCTAACAGCACCGTATTCACTTTCCCCTATATATATATATATATATATATATATATATGCCTGACCAACTTAATCCATCACCTATATGCCCATCCCAAACTTTTGACTTGCTAAATCACATCTAGCCTGAAACGTCACGGTCACACTCGATAACACAGGTAACCCAACCTGTTTCTGGTCAATACGGTAAAAGGTCCATTGAGCCTTGGAAAACAAAATCAGGATCCTCATAAACCCGTTACACCGATTTGGTTGGCTTTAAAAACTCGTATTTTAATGTCGGTGTAAACCGTCCCTAGAAGGAAAGTAAACTGCGTAACCGAATCAATCAATGTTTGACCCGCACCCGTGTGATTGGATTCGCAACTGATTTAGGCACTGCTAGAACTGTGCCACCAACTTTTATGCCTTTTAGGTGAACCACTGAACCGTGTAAGCGAACTGGTCAACATACGGTAACCGTATTGACGACGACGTTTGTCACACCCCGGCCTAAGGCCTAGGCGTATGACCAATAGTTGGTACCTGTTTTGCAAATATATCAGAGTTAAGTTCTTTTAGCGGAAGTCATAAACTATTATTATAATGAAATCTCGGGAATTTAATATCCGTTTTGATATTTCAAAATACCTACCATTTTAAAATATGATTCTTCACAATATTTTAATTAAAACATATGAGCCATAAGATCACCTCTAATGACTATCTCCCCAGTCTTCTAATCTGGCGTGCTTGTCTGTTCTACCTTTACTGTTTCCCTGAAATGTGGGGGAAAAATACGTCAGCTATGTGCTGGTGAATAACGCTGACTCAATAAAAAGATTTTCATAATTCATCATAATATAATCATATACAAAATCACTTTCGTTATGATACAACACCAATAGTGTTCAACGACTCAGTGGGCCTCATCCCATCTCATCGGATCTAAAAATACCAATAGACCACATAATCGGACTTCACTCGCCCTAGAGACAGCCACTTGCCTTATAGTCAGTATGTTTGTAGTGGGCCACTACAAATCATATATGAATGGATCCAGACACATGTATTTTAGCCTGAGTGTTTAGTACTACCTTGTATCAAAACGTTTTTAGAGAATTTGAACCAACCCTCATGCAAATACTTTCATAACTCTTTACATATGGATAATAGTCCATAGTTTATAAGAGTAAACATTTCATAAACATAGAGGATTTGAACCAATCCTCATATAAAATCTTTTCTGACTCTTTATCTATGGATAACCCTCCATAGTAAATAAATATCTTTTAGACAGTACATAGACATATTCACGTCATAAATCATTCATAAAAGGTTGGACGTATTCATCTTATAATCAATGTATCTCACTGATAATTGCCTGATCTTTATCTCGGATCTATAGTACGAGAATAATATTTCATAAATAACTAGATCTACAAATCTAGCTTTAGACCTTTAGTCTATTTACATAACCTTTACCTTGATGTTCTTTTCTTTCAGAAAACACATATGTATATTACGTTTCTTCATCGTGAAGAAACATGTATATATATATATATATATATATATATCTAATTTCTTCTTTCATAAGAATTTACACAATAATAAAGAATAATATTTTATCCATAATCTTATCTTATGAAAGCTTATTACAATTACTTATCTGATCAAGGTATAGACTATATTCCTGACTAAGGTCTAAGCCATATAAAATAATAACTTAAGCAGAACCCCTACCTTATGCTGGTATTTTATTTGCCTAAGCTTTACGCGGGCAGCACTTCTATTTCCTTATCACGTACTGAAGCTTAAACCGTCATAACCTTGTTTCGAACTCGCTTAACACATCTACAGGTCGTTAAAACTTCAGTTCTTGCACGAATTACAAGAAATCGGAACCACGGATCCTCACACGAGTTGGGCATGTCTCCCAAGGTTGTGTGTGTGAAAGTAAGTGTGAAAATGAGATGAGAATGCTTCAAACCCGTAGCCCCCTTTTATAGGCAAAATTTTGACCACAATCACGTAGCGCGATGGGGTTTGCCCCCTGGCCATCGCGTAGCACGATGATCTAATCTGTATACCCATCGCGTAGTGCGATGGGTCTGGAAATCATAATTTTTATTATTAAACCTTGAACTTTAGTATCATGTCACTTCTTGGTCTATATTCCGCAATTCAAAAATACTAAAGCGGCCCTTATGCGGCGATGCGAGCGTGCGAAGTGCGCCATCAAAGCGCCACATTGCGCCCATCGCCCTTCACCCGAGCCCATGCGGGTGCTTCGCACCCTCCACTAGGACTAGTGAGAGTGGTTAACCACATAAGAACATTATCATGGAAAACTCATTCCTTATAAAGTGCTTTCATTTCTTTCCTACTTTCCATGTGGGATGAAGTTCTATACTTATTTTCCTTAACATAAACATGCATTCATTTCTTTACTTTGTTTTTTCCATTCCTTATCTTATGAATATTTTTTGTCCTTCACTTTTAAATTTTTTCAAATTTGGACCAAAATTTTGTGGGTGTTACAACGTTATGACTAACGGCATGTAGGTCAACTGCGGGGCCCATTAAATCTTGACATCCCCAATAGTGATACCCCAGTCGTGTCCTGACCTGATATGCAATACGAGCTTGAGCTTAACTTATCAAGCATGAGCCAGAGTGCAAGCCTAAATGGGCCTATCATTTACATTATTTTATTTAAGGAACAAATTATATATGAATATAATGGATATTTATTATAGATAAAATTATGATCAAAGTAATTAAATAATTTATATTATTGTATACTAGGCGGGTGCCCGCGCGATGCAGCGGGAAAAATATACCTTGGTAATCATGTAACAAGTTTATGGGTGTTCGTTGTTTGATTTAAAACCGTAAAACCGTTCAAGCTGGTCAATGGCTTGATTTCACGATTGATTTTTTTCATTAACTTTGGCCGGTCGTTTTCGGTTTTCGACGAAAACCCGTTGCTCACGGTTATACCCTCGGTTTAAGTTTGGCCTTCATACTTTTTGTGAAGCCGTTACAAATTCGTTCAACATTAATTTGAGTTGATTTTATTGCTTTGTTTTATAATGTGAGTTGTATAAATGGATGACTGAATTTGTAATTTCAGAATTTATAAACTAAAACTGCACATGGGTTGTACTTTAATGCATATTTATTTGTTTAAATATTTTATTGATTTATAGTTACATATTTGAATTGTACATTAATGCTTTAGTGAATTGGACATTATAAACCGTACCTCGGTATTGAATAAATTTTATATGGAAATGTCGACAAAAATAGGTACGATTCATCGCTAAGCTCTGTTTTTTTCCTTATACGTAATGTATTTAGAGATATAGAAGAAAAACAAGAAAATATATAAACCTGCCAAATACATGAGTAAAGATGAGGGGTAAAAGTTGTAACAATTTCTTAAATTTACAAAAGGTTAGTAAAGTTTATGGGCCAATTTTGTAACTATTATCTAACAAATTGAATTTACGTAAAACATATTTTGTAGTGGACAACTTTGCCCCTATGCTACAAACTTTATAGGGTGTACATAAAGCTTTGAATATTATAAATTACTTAAAAACCTAGTGTCTTAATTTTCCCAAGAGTGCTACATTATATATAGTATAGACGGTTGGTCGTGCGACGCGGCAGGGAACGGAAATTCTAGTAATCATGTAAAAATTACGGATGTTTAAGGTTCGTTTGAAACCTTAAAAACGTTTAAACCAATCATCACTTTTGGTCAGCTGTGTAACATCCGTTACTTTTCAATTCCGAAAACCCGACTCTATAATTTATATCATAGGACCGTTTGCCGAACCGAACTTGTCTAGTTTAGCTCGCCTAAACGCTTACCTCGCTTACTTTAACAAGTGAGTTTTCATAACCCCTTTTTACTTTTACACGTTTTGGGGTGTAGCATGTCCAAACTTAATTTTCTTGTGTCAAACTAAAATTCACATGCGTGTCTTGTATGTATTTGTTTTGTATCATATTGCTTGTAAACTATGCGATTATGTGCTAGTTGTTTACTGTTTTTTGTTGGTGGATACACATACTCATAGTGGGAGGGTCCAACGGGACGTACCTGTGCCGTCCATTTGTTAATGGCGGTATCATACACATACTCATAGTGAGAGGGTCCGACGGGACGTACCTGCGCCGTCCATTTTTAAATGGCGGTATCATTATCATTATTCTGTACTCCAAGTAGCTCGGCGAACGGGGGTTCCTTAGTAAATTTGACTTATGTCAAGCGAACGGAAATATCATGTATGTACTTTTCTTTTGCTTTATGATTGAGATGATACATCTTGACTTGTGAATTTTTACTCTTTTCGTATTATATATATGCAAAACTTATGAATTCTCACCAACATTATTGTTGACAAAATATATTATTTTAAACGTGTTGCAGGTTAAAGTTTAAGGATTGAAGACTAGATTAGTTGGACCATCAGGTTATTTGAAACATATCATAATGAAATTTCAAAGTTATTGTATTGTGTATTTGTGATGTAATGAAATGAAATGAATATAAATATTGTCGCTTTAATAACGTTACGAGCTTATGAGTGATCTGTACGTCACACCCAGGCGTATTCCGCTTTAGCCGAGGTGTTACATATTGGTATCAAAGCCGTAACTATAAGATAGGTTGTTAGACGTATCGGCCAAGTATAGTTATTGTTTATTTAGGGCCAAATTGTATGTATACTCTATATGCTTTGTGCCCGCACTTATATTAAAAAGTTCATTCATACGCTTTTACTTATATTAATGACATTTCATAGCGTCGCCTGCACACATGTTCACATACAAACTCCGAGGCTTATGCCTAAAACAAAGATTTTCGAAAACTTTCTAATCAGTTTTTACTAGGGTTGTCCGATATTTCTTCCTCATAAATCGCACCTTCATCTTTCAAACGTGATCATGTCCCCTTTGTGATAAGGATACGGCTACACCCTTAGAATGTCACACAAGTCATGGTGATTCATGCGACGTATGACTCCGACCCTCAATGTTTTACAATGCGTTTTAACTAAAAGTCTGACAAGTCATGGTGTTACATGAATACCCAGCTTTTGGGTCGATTTGATTTTGCATTTTGATTTATGTGTTTTAACTAAAAGTCTGACAAGTCGTGGTGATACACGAATAACCAACTTTTGGTTCAATTTAATTGCTTATTTTTTTACAAGATATGATACATCACACTCAATTGTTTATATTGCGGTTTCGAAAAGTCATTTGGTTATGTGAATAGTCAAAGTTTTAATTCGTTTTTATGTGTTTATATATTCAAAGAAATTTCTAAAATTTGTGATGTTACGCGAATTGTTAAGTTTCAACCCGTTTTCTTTATTTATAAATTCTATTATTATAATTTAAAATTCGAAAGGTTATGGTGATACATGAATTGTCGAGTTTCAATTCGTTTTCTTTATTTATATATTCAATTACTGTTTTCGGTTTTGAATTGAAAGTATGAAAAGTCATGGTGATACATGAATAGTCGATTTTCAATTTGTTTTCGTTATATAATTCGTGATGTGTTGTAAAAGACTCGTATTTTCCGTACCTTTTATCTACGTAATATATTATATTTTATGTGTTTTTACTTGATTTATTTAGGTTTTACGTAAGTTTAATAACCTTGTAGGTTTTGGGTAAAAGAAAGGAAGAAACCGGGACTTTTCGAGCTTTTTACGAGCCTTTTACACATACAAGTTCAAGACAAAGCTCAAGGCCCGACCCGTATGCATCATGGAGGCCCAAGACCATATTATATTATATTAATAAAAAAATAAAACCCTAATCAGCCTAGATGGCTGCTGGTCGGATTTAGCAGCAATCAACAGCAAGCAATAGCAGCACAACAGCATCAACAGCAGCACAACAACAGCCAACAGCAGCCAACAGCAGCAAAATAGCTGCTGATAGGAATTTCCAGCAAGAAAAAAAGAAAGAAAAAACTTTTGTGTGCTAGGGTTTTGATCGTGTGACGGCTAGGGAAGGAAGAACAAGCAAGAATCAAGCCTCGGGATCATTCACCACTGTTTTTTACAGCCGAGAGCAGCCCCGGAACACCTCATATCCTTACCTCTTTTTCATTGTTCATACACTTTTAGTTTCTTGCTTAATTGTTGAATTGTTTTGCAATTACTTGAGAGATTGAATTGTTTATGATTAGGATTGATTGTTGGACGATTGTTAAGATGGTTGGTATGAGTTTTATGATGTTTTTATTGAGTGTTTGCTGCTGTCCAAAAATTATGCTTGGCTAATCTTGTTAGTTCTACCTAGGGAAGATGAAAATTGTTGAGTTTTGATGAGTTTAATGGATTGTTTGATTAATGGACTTGAATTGCTATTGTAAAGTTTGATTTAGACATGAAATAGGTTGTGTTTAAGGGCTGGAAATTTTGGTGATTTATTGCATAAACCCCGTGTGTCGGTTGATTAGTTTTGTATTGATTGATCGGTGGATTGTTTGATTCTAGACTTTGTGTTTAGGGTTTGTTTGTTGTAGGTACCACCGTAGGGTTTTGTTGCGTGATTATTTGGATTAAGTACAGCGGTTAGACACCTTCTTTGAGACCGAGGGGTGATAAGAAGTTAGGGTTGTCTCATTGCCTTTGCATGCTAGAATAAGGATTGCGCGAGAGCGAGTTTGTTTCTTGTCAGGTTTAGGTGTTTTGAGCGACTAGTTGATCTATTTTGGTTTAAGTTGAATTGTTCCTCTATCCTTGGTTGTGTAGTATTCATTACCATTAGGGTCGAGTGTTGGTGAGACCGAGAGGTGATCTAGCATTAGAACACGTTAGCAATTGTTTCCCGGTTTGGTCGTTTTAGCCGATTTTGAGTAGTTAGGGTTTGTTGTGTGAGACAGAGAGGTAATCCAGTGAGCCTGAGCGATCCTTAGTCGTGTCATCTTTAGGGACCGGTGTCTATATATCATTCAATCCATTAGCTTGTTAGGCCTACAATTTGATTCAGACCTAGGTAGACGTTTTTCTCCACCCGAAGTCAACTCAGTTAGTTTTCCGTTAAGTTTTCTATTTTTGGTAAGTTTTGTTAGTTAATCAAGTTAGTTCAGTTAAGTTAAAAGAAATCAAAAATCAATATAATATTATTTTAAGGTAGGTCTTGTCTAGGGTTAGTGATCTTTAGCGTTCTGACGTGTCCACGTGTTCGATACTCGGACTTCCTAAGTCTATACTACTTGCGATCGGTACACTTGCCGGTTGTGTGTGGTTTTAGGATTTTCATTTTAATATTAAAGCTTAGTTGTGAGGGTCATTATTATAGGGTTATTAGACACACATCAATTCGTTTATTATCGCAGTTTTAATTAAAAATTCGAAAACTTACGAACACTCGATTTTCAATTCGATTTCACTACATATATTAAGTTTACGTTAAATTCATATTTTATTTCAAAAGTTGACATATCTTTCATATGTTATTTAAAAAAAAAATTTACTAGATTATTATTGAAATGCGAAAACTCATGCTGGCTCATGAGCATTTCAATTTCGATTGCGAATTTTGTTTCTTGTAATTATTTCTTTATTTATAATTTATATAGATGGATTCCGATTTTAGGAATCTTTCATGAAATATTTCTTTTGGTTATTAGACAAATTTCATATTTATGATTCATGTCATATGAAACCTTCACGCTTCGAGACATGTCTTCTCGTTCTCTCGAAACTCAACCCACAAAACGACAACCCAAATCATCAAGCAAATGACCATCGCAATCCCGACCATGATTTCCTCTAATCACAACAATAAGAGCAAACACAAAATCTATGCTCTAACCAATCCAGGACTCGACACCAACCCAAGATACACCAAGCACACCCGCTATGCTAAGGAAGGGCTAACTTGTTCCGCCATGCAATACCTTAAGCCGAATTCCATAACCACTTGAAGCTTACACATAGCCTTGCACCAATACATAGTTCCATCATACTCGTCAAACATATTTATTTAAAAAAAAACAATGCATAATTTTTCGCATTTTTTTTTATTTAGTTCTTCTTATTATTATTATTTTATGAACACCTTATCCTATAATTTCAAATCCTCGATTATTTTAGAATAGTTATGTAATAAGTATATAATCAAGTTGATTTTCTTCAAAAGGACTTTAACTCAAACCAAATGGTTTATTATTATTATTATTATTATTATTATTATTATTAAGTATACATATATATTTTCAAGGTTAAATAAATCTTCAAAAAAAAAATCTTTTGTTTCAAATAAGTTTTAAACCTTAGTTAGTTTACCTTAAAAGAATCATTTTATCTTGCGATCATCTATAAAGTTTTCATAGGGTGCCACTCAAAAGAAAACATTTTACATTAAAAGTTTTATAATTTTTCTCAAGCGTTAGTGCTAATTTAGGACTTTCATTCATTATTTAAAAAAATGAGTTATAAAAGCATCAGGTTTTTGTAACTGATTTTCACAAACTAAAACGAATCTCGAAAATCATTTTTTTTCTCTCCCACATTTTTGTCAACGCCAATGAGTTTCGGTTAAGAAATCGTGGCACCACCCACCCTAGCCTTCATACCACAGACCCACCTACCTTCTAGAAGACAAGCATCGCAAACTCCATTTTGTTTTCCTTCCTCCTTCTTCATGTAATTTTATTATTTTTATTATTTATTTTTTTATATAATTCTATTTGGATATAATCGAAATAATTCTATTCATCTGATTTCTTCGAAGGTTGTTATGAAATTTATATTTGAGTTTGGTTAATTACTGATTGTTGACCAGTTTTCGTTCATATTACTTTCAACCACGAAACACACAGAATACTGCATCATCTATAATACATAATCATATTGCTAAATTTGTTTACCTTTTGTTATCTCAATTTCGCGGTCTATGACTGATTTCCCATAAACATAATCGTTTAGTGGAAATTGGGACTATGTACATGGTTGTGTACATAGTTATCTAATAGAAACCGTATTTTTACATTGACTATCTATGACCGGATATCTCTAAATGGATTAGTTTTCTTAAAACCGGGGCTATGTTTATAGCTATCTAATAGACGCCACGTATACATGTTGAGTTTATAATTATTTTTTTTACACAAATTGCTTTGGCTATTTGTTTGGTTCTCTTTTCGCTCAATGTTTCATCGAAACATCTTGTTATTCTAGATCTCAATGTATCATCAATTTAAGTCCAATCTTTTACTTTGTTATACTCATCTCGAAGTTTCAACTATCTACTTTGTTATTTTGTCTCCAAAGTATCGTTTATTTACTTTTTTGTTTTTTTTACCTAACACTTTAGCGTCTTACTTGGTTATGTTTTGTTAGCGTGATGCTACATTTATTTACCCTGTTATTCTCAACCTCATTATTTCATTTATTGAGAAGTTCATGACTTCAATTGTTTTCATTCGTTATTCTAATTATCTGGTGTTACTCAAGAGTTCCACTCATTCGTTGTAAGTTCATAACATCATTATTTTGTTGTAAGCCACAATGGTTTCACTTATTTGTTTTGACCAAATATTTTCACTTATCCTTGATCCCCATGGATTTATTTATATATTTTGTTAATTATGATACGTATAGTTCATCATTCTTGATTTCTAAAGTTTTCACATAAGAACTTATTGTATTTATTGTATATGTATTAAAACCCACACAATGGGACAAATTATGTGGACCATCCGACGATAAAAGTAATTATGGGTCAACACGTAATTATCCAAGTCCTCGCATGGAAAACATAATAAGTACGCTGTGTGCAATAACTCGAAACGTGGAATAATTTTGAAAGACGGGACAAATGCAGTATGATAAGGGCATGGTAGATACGCCGCTGGTACATCCTATATATAAGTGTCCTAGTCATATTTCCCATTTGTGGCGTTTTTCGGGCCAATTAAAGATCGGTGTTATTTATTTATTTATTTAATTGTGTATGTATAAGATTTATAAAACTTTTTAACAACTCCTTGTATTAGTTGTTTTCTTTTAAAAATTTATTTTTATTTTAATTTCGGGACGAAATTTCTAAAAGTTGTGAATCCTGTAACATTCGTTACTTTTCAATTCCGAAAACCCGACCCGTTTCAAAATTTTGATATAATTCGTCGGCATTTATTAATGAAAGTATTGAATTTCATATCATTTATAACTCATGTTTAATATTTTATTGTTATGATTTTTATTTCTGATGCCGATGTTACAGAACCGATCGCAAACTCTTTTTTTCATGTATTTTATTCCCAAATTTTATTTTATCATAGTCCATTTATTTAAACTTCTCAAAAATCAAACTTTATTTCTTTTGACTCTTTTTGAAGATATTTCATGAACCTAGACATGTCTCCATAGTCAATTCATCATTTGACTCATTCAATTGAGTCAATTCCATGATTTTCTCCATAAGGCTAGCCTTATGACTAGCCATCAATTTAATTCGTTTGACCCTGTTTTTAATGATTCTTTTCCTATATATACTAGCCTCTACTTCTACAAATCTTGCATCACAACCCATTTCACTCCCAATTATGTTCTAGCTCTCTAATTTGTGCAAAGTCCAAGTTTGACCAAAGAAAGTCAAACCGCCCAAGTTCAAGTTTATTCGTTTTGTCTTGTGTTCACTCCTCGGGTTAGTATGTTGATTTTTCTGCGAGCTTAGTTTGTTTAGGATATTATGCTATATTAAAAATATTTCAAATGATATTAGTCCGACTAAAGACAAACTCAACTCGCTTATGTTCATTTTGGACAAAGTTTGGTTATTTTTGTACATATAAATTTTGAAACATAAAAAGTTCTAACCAATGAATAATATTTTTACCATGACGGAAACGAACCCGACATAAAAGCGGGTTCGGGTCCGACTAAAAACAAACCACTCGCTTAAACTGTTTTCTAACTCTTTAGGCCTGTCTAACTTTCTTGAACGACCGAACTCATAAAAACTGATTAACAAATATCGCAACCCAAATTCTTAATAACTTTTACCAACTTGGGTATTTTTACGTCAAAAACATTACTAAACCAATTATAAAGGGAAAATATATTTTTCGTTATAAACTCTAAAAATCCAAACTTTGAACAAAACCTATCGTCGCCTTTGATATTTTGTTTCATATCCGTTATTTTGAATCTAGAATTTATTTCGTAGGACCGTTTGCCGAACCGAACTTGTCTAGTTTAGCTTGCCTAAACGCTTACCTCGCTTCACTCGCTTACTTTAACAAGTGAGTTTTCATAACCCCTTTTTACTTTTACACGTTTTGGGGTGTAGCACGTCCAAACTTGGTTTTCTTGTGTCAAACTAAAATTCACTTGCGTGTCTTGTATGTATTTGTTTTGTATCATATTGCTTGTAAACTTTGTGATTACGTGCTAGTTGTTTACTGTTTTTTGTTGGTGGATACACATACTCATAGTGGGAGGGTCCGACGGGACGTACCTGCGCCGTCCATTTGTTAATGGCGGTATCATACACATACTCATAGTGAGAGGGTCCGACGGGACGTACCTGCGCCGTCCATTTTTAAATGGCGGTATCATTATCATTATTCTGTACTCCAAGTAGCTCGGCGACGGGGGTTCCTTAGTAAATTTGACTTATGTCAAGCGAAAGGAAATATCATGTATGTACTTTTCTTTTGCTTTATGATTGAGACGATACATCTTGACTTGTGAATTTTTACTCTTTTCGTATTATATATATGCAAAACTTATGAATTCTCACCAACATTATTGTTGACAAAATATATTATTTTAAACGTGCTGCAAGTTAAAGTTTAAGGATTGAAGACTAGATTAGTTGGACCATTAGGTTATTTGAAACATATCATAATGAAATTTCAAAATTATTGTATTGTGTATTTGTGATGTAATGAAATGAATATAATTATTGTCGCTTTAATAGCGTTACCAGCTTATGAGTGATCTGTACGTCACACTCGGGCGTATTCCGTTTTAGCCGGGGTGTTACAAGCTGGTTTTAGAATGTTCAACCATAGCAAACGGTTTGGTTTATGCTTTATACTGAAAATTGGCCATATAAAACTGGGTCGATCGGTAAACTTATTATTGAAGCTCAATGTGTGAAACCAAACCATTAATAACGATTCAGTTTGAATTTTCAACGATTCAGTTTCGGTTTTCAATGAAACAATATGAACCGACGGTTTGACTTATTGCTTAACTTAGAAGCTGTTAAAACCGAATTTTGAACACCCATACGTAACATCCTAATTTTAATTGGAATAAACTATAGCAATACCATACCCAAATTAAAGACAATAAAATGCTCATTTTTATGGTGTAATTTTCTTAAAAGAATATTAATATATGAAAAAGTTACGGCTGCTGGAAAATCGTTGGTGGGAAGTTGGTTAATAATTAAATTTAAAAGAAATACATTGGTAAAGATGAAAGTTCAAAGTTGTAACTATTTTTAAATTTACAAAAGTTGAGTAAAGTTGAGGGGGTAATGTTGTAACTATTTATATGCATATTTTTTAATGGACAAGTTTGTCCTTATCTCACATGCTATATAATGTGTGCACTATGCATTATAAGTTGTAAAATATTTAAAAAAAATGTGTCTTAATTTGCCCATGACTTATGTATTATATATAGTATAGATATAAAAAATTATGATTAAAAATATATTGAAAAATATTAATGTATATAAACTAATAATAATTTAAAAACAAACCAAGTCCAAGTTTAACTCAAGCATTAGAAAAAAAGTTAGAAACAAATCAAGCTCTGGTAAATCATGGTAAATCAGACGAGCCCAGCGTAGCTCGAGCCCAGTCATGCTTGTTTACACCCTCCCTAAAGTTAGTGATGCTAAGTTTTCAAAAACACTGTTGAAAGTTTTTGGATTTAGTCTTTAACATCTGAAAGTCATAGTTTCCAAAAATCAAGATCATCACACATCTATGCCAAAATTGTACCATGTATAATTACTGGCTTTCACAAGAATTGTTCATTTGTTACCTAAACAACTAATGGGTCATACAACAGGCTCAATTTGTCTAATCTTATTGGTTTTACTTTTGGAACAAGTACTAGGAACATGTTACAATGGGTGTGTAGTGACTGGTTTGAATGGCTATTAAGTAAAATGTGAGACAAACAGCGCTAACTATAGTTTCAGACCTATTAGGTTTATTTGGTTGCAAAAGCGTTTGCAGTATGTGCGGTTTGAACCCGATTTTTCAACTTCAAAATCATTAGTCCATTAAACATTTATTATGATAAGAAAAAAATCATGAACATTATAGATATACAAAAGTATATATATATATATATATTCCAAAAATAAAAATATTATATAATAAAGTTATAACCATTTCCAAATTCCAAACCATGAACCGAATCGTTAAATGCAGTCTTTTTAAACTATAAACCGTATCTCGAACTTAAGTATATCAATTTCATGTACTCCTTTGGAAGAAATCTTGACAATTTACACACAAGAAAGGCCATAAAACCAAAAGTACATACAAAATAATGTTATTCAACTGTCATTCAAAGATATAAAAACTTGTACCATTTCTTGCATTCTTCATCTCCCACAATATCTTCAAATTTGTGGATCTTGTCACCATTTCTCTATAAACACATCACATAAACATAAACCATTTATTAAAATCATATATATTTTAACAAATTAGCAAAAAGCTAGCAATTTTAAATATGAAAATGTACCTTCTCATTTTCAATCTATCCTTCTTTGATTCTCATACTTACACAAAGTTAACACCTTTAACCATTGAACCACACAGTTCAACTAAACCGCCTCAGAACCCATCTGTTCGCATCAAACCGCCAAGCCCTGTGCCGCCACGTACCAACAGCAGTCGATGTTGAACTTGAACCAACATTAAAGCAAGAAAACAAACTATTCAACACGCGCCTAATCCGACCACTTTCTGTAGCACCACTGTTACCACTTGCAGCCCACGAAATCCTTCTCGGAGCACCATTATTAAAACCACCATCCATTTCTGTAAACACCACTGGAAACTCTCGTTCACCACCTCTCCTCCCGCCTGAAAACCGCCCAACCGCAAACCCACCGCCAGGCAGCCGCCATATCGTTAACCCAACCGCCTCTTCTTCATTTCCCGCCCGGTTATCATTATTATTTCCATTCACATCATTGGTTTGTACAGAATCTTGATTCTCTGGTGGCAGTTCGTGGCGGCACACGGGGCAAGAATTACGCAATGCTAACCATGGTAGAATACAATCCGAATGGTACAAATGCTTACACGGCATTTCTTTAGCTTCAGTTCCTAACTCAAACGCTTCTTTACAAACAGCACAGTGCGGATCAGTGTGAATATGTTTTTCTTGAAACTCAATCGTCGGCATCGACTCAATAGCCGCTTTCGATGCAGGCGGGTTATTATCAATCCTCCCCAACCCGTTAGCTTCAATCTGCGACAACTGATCCAAAAACCGATCAAAACCCGAACCCAACAAAAACTCAGACATACTCGCCGGCAACGGCCTCAAACCCGACCCCGCTTCATCATCATAGTACAACTCAAACCCCCCAGTTCCCGATTCATTCCCCCCTGCTTCCGGTGTGCTACCATTGCTAGTCGGTCCACGCAACACAATAACCGGATTAAACGGCGACCGATCACCCGTGTTCCGTCTCGCCCGACGGAGCACCGGCGGAGTAGGATTACGATTCGGGCTCGGGCTCGGGCTCGGGTTAGGGTTTTGGTCGTTTGTGGACATATACATCGCGGCAGCTGGAAACCGACGGTGAATCGATTCGGGCAGCATCGATCCGGTTAACTGTGTCCTATCAATCTCCTCTATAAACCCCCCATCGCAATTCGGGCAAATTAACGATGAATTTTGTGCAAGAACACTTACGAAGCGGTTACATCTGTAACACCAGTAGGATGATGATGAAGCCCCAAGGATTGACATCAATAATCTGTAATTAGATCCGATTAATAATATTATAAGAAACTTATTCAGTTATTCTTCAATAACAACGTCAATTGCTTAATCTACAGTGAAATTGATCAAGAAAATTAAAACCCACGTTCAAAAATAACTTAATCGAATACCCAAATCAAAAGACCAATTGATTCTTCGAAGAACATGAACAATAAATTCGGAAACCCAAATCAGAAACCCTATAAATAATAATAAGTTGTGGGTTTGAAAATGAACCTTTCTGTTGAGCAAATGAAGGTTGAATTGGAAGCCGGTGATCGGAGCTCCGGCGGTGGCGGAGAATGAATTGATGGGAAATTATTATTATTATTTATGTTTGGGGGAAAGCGGCGTGATAGAGGATACTCATGATGCCAACTATTGGGATGGAACTGACACGTGGCGTGTGGGTAGTGGAGGCAGTGAAAGTGGGTGCTTTTAAGAGTTTTACTTTTACCGAACGTTTCATGAATTTGAAACCTTTTTACTTTGCAGTTGCACCCTTATTTTGAATTACACACGGTTATGGTTATAATTTGATTTGATAAAATCACAACTTCTTTTCATAATGTTCTTGAACCAAACGAAATGAAGTTATTTATAAAATTTATATGATTTGTTATGAGAAAACAAATACTTTGTGTAAAGAAATAAAAATAGTTCGAAAAAATACTTTGACGTTTTAATAAAACGTTGCAATTTTTGTTATTTTCATCGGTAAAATTACATTTAAAATAATCTAAAATTAAAAAAAATTGCAGTGTACAGGTAATTATTACACATGACGGCCAATGGAGTGGTGGTCTTGAGTTCAAAAGTCTCATAGACGGCAAGTATTAAATAAATTTTCCGTTCAAAACAAAATTATTGCACGTAACGTACAAGTCATTACCTTGTCCGTTTTGCTCCAACGATGAAAAGAAGGTGCTGATCATTTGTTGGTGTGTTGTCCTTTTCCTGTTGCTATTTTGAACGAGGTGTGTAGATGGGTCAAAATTCCTGGCTCAAGTAACTACGTGAATGTTAAGGATTTCACATTCTTTTGGAAAGATTGGAGCTTAGACAAGGTAAGAAGAAAATTGTGTTTAACAATCTGCTTCGCTTCTTTATGGAGTCTTTGGTGTAATCGAAATGAGAAGATATTCAATGGCAAGGCTGGCGTATTTCACAAACTTTTGGGAGAAATCAAAGAATAAGTTTTTTTGTGGCTCTCGATCCGGTCCAAGAAGACTTCAAGGGAGTGGAGGTTGTGGTGGAGGTGTAAAATCATTAAAAGAAACTAATCCGTTTAACCCAAATTACGGTCTTTAACTCATTCAAGCAAAAATAGGAACCTAAGAGGATCAGGCAAACGAAAAGTATACATAAAAATATTTAACCACACATGCTCATTTATCTTTTTACTGCCACGTAAATTATTTGATGACTATAGACAAACATATACACAAAGGTAGTTACAATCCATAGAAACAGAACTGTTTTGACATCCTCACATGCATAGACAAATACTTCTTGTCCGTCTTAAAGTTTCCAAACTTAGAAAGTATAATTGCAGCTTCCATCATCACTTCTAGCGGTTGGGTCGAAGTTATCCGCACCGCTATCCGTGCACCCTGGCGGGACCGGGACCTGGATCTGTTGGGCTGCTTTTCCTGAAACCAAACCACACCACATGAGCCAAAACATCACAAAACAACACTAAAAAAATGCATGAAGTAGAACCCGTTAAGGATCAATGGAGCTAACCGTAGAACTCCCCACGGTTTATGGAATCCCTGTTAGCATCCCCGAGTGCAGCCGAATCTAAATAGGTGTCGGCTAACTGGACTCTCTTCACGTTCTCCTGTTCTTGAACCAACATGTTCCCGTACTCTAGAAGCTTTTCAATTGTTATCTTGGGTTGTTCAAATGTTGGGGGGCCTTCCTTAGAGTTTACGAGATTCTTCCCAATGGATTCGACCCCAACGCCAGAAATCCACTTCCTTACTTCATCGTCGTACACTCTAGCCCTCAATGCTCCAAAGAAATCTGAAAATGTGTCAAAGGGAAAACGATTGTAGTTAAAAGAACAGATTCATGTTATAATGTATCGTTTTGAATATGTGCCAACATGATTCACCTCATGTTAACAAATATGTTCTAATCCATTTTTTGTAACATAACTAATGTGTTTTGATTAAAAGAACAATCTTAATTACAATAACAACCAATATTTTTAAGTAAAAACAATTATAGATGGTGAAGTTCAACTTGCTTCAAATGTTTTATCTATTTAATAATATGTTTCTTTTAATTACCTTTTAAAAAGTTTCATATGTTAACCAGATTGAAAAAAAAAAAAAAAAAAGCCAATCAGAATTGGCAATTGAATCGTTTGAGTCATTGAAGCCCGTGATCGTATATGTTTATATGCTCATATGTTATACAACGTATAAACATATACGCTCACAAAGCCGGACAATATTTTTATATCAACCCTAACACGGCGTAGACTTAAAATCGTGTAAACCTAACATGACTCATTTAATGCATTTATCTAAAATCTAGTGGTAAACATGTTAAATGTAAATGAATTAAACGAGCTGGCGGATCATACCTATGGACTGGCCTGGGAAAGTGTCGACTACTTTGGTAACGTCTGCAATAGAGACACTGTCGGTTCGGAAGATACCTTGGCACACACCAATTCGGTCTTCTCTAGTAGGAGCCCAATAGAACTTCTCCATACGCCCGTCACGAATGAGTGGAGCATAAAGGGTTGAAAAGTCGTTACCAGTGACAACAATCGGAACACGAGGGTTCTCTTCCTTGTTGTACATACCGGGGAGTTGGACATTGGTCGGGTTATCAGCGATGTTCATGAGAGTGGCGTTCACCATCTGGTTATTGACTGTGTACTGTGTAGTTCCACCCATTCTTCCGGCTCCAGCATCAAGATCGTTGATGAACAGGCAACACATCTTCCCCTTTTTGATAATATCCGCTGCTTCACGATACCTTTGTCTGATCAACTTCGCTGGCTCTCCCGCGTTTCCACTTTCTAATTCTCCAGCACTCATCATAATTGGGCTAGGAGTATTAGAGAGAATATATTAGTCAGCGTTTATTGTTATATAATAACTAACATATAGTTAGAAAAAATGACTCGATTATGTTTATGCGTAATTATTACTAATACAAAATACCTGACGGGGTTTTGATTATTCTATAGTATCCATACAAAAACTCTTGTCAATCTTGAATCAAAATGTAAAGGTTGATCATCAAGATTAATCAAAACTTACGTGATTCCCATCTTGGCGAACACAAGTTCGCATTGGAACGATTTTCCTTGACCTTTGCCTCCCCAAACACCCAAAATGAGAGGAACCTGTAGAATGAAATAAAGGATTATCATTACGTTGTCTTCAGTTATAACTGACAAAACCAAAACCGCTTAATTAATGAATTAATACGATCCAAAACCTTGATGTTAGGCAAAGTCATGAAGTTCTTTGAGATATGAACAACAAGTTTGTCCATGAAAGCTGGGGCAATGTAGAATCCATCACTAGTGTTGTCCAAGTATCTAAAGATTCAAACAAACATAGAATCTTGGTCAACCGCCAATAGCCCAATAGATCGATAACAAACAAACATATAGACAGATCAATGCTTACGTGCGAAGACCGGTGCTAATGTATTCGTATGAACTCATGATTGCGTAATGGGTTCCGTCACCTTGCGGTGCTTGGAAGAGAGAATCAACCATACCCTTGCCTCTGGTGATGTCTTGTTGATCATCAGAGATATCGTACGCGAGTCCCTTCCATCTGTCTTTATCAGTTTGTTTGGTTTCTTCGATTTCCTTGTCAGCTGCAAGCACTTTGAATGAGAAAGACTTGTTGCTGCTGTTTGTTAATCTTGAATTCACTGTCTTCTTCAAGCTAGTACCCAAGAAAGTTGAGTTTGGGATTGCAGCACTACCAGTGCTTCCATTCAAGCTCAACTGTAACAACAATATATAGCATTTATAGCGAATTCAGATTTACGCACAAAACCTTTTTTGAGATTCTTGATCTAAACAAATTTAGATTTTAAACTAGGGATAGTAATTTTTGACACAACCGGAACACAACACGAAAATAATCAGGTACTAGAATGGCACGTCTAGCACGTTAAACAAATGGGTCGATCGTTAGTTCAATAGGTCGACTCGCCAACTGTTTGATTATGCATGGCGACCTGCCAATGTGTTTGATTAAGCAGGTAGGGCCACTAACCATTTATGCCCATTTAACCCATTTATTTACAAGGTACCCACATGCATCCTGATTAACACGCTTACAACTTGATTCCTACCCGTCGGCCTTAATTAATGATACGATTAGATAAATGAGTTAAACAGGTAGCGTTCAGGTTACACAAACTTAAGTGTAAGCACGTCAGGGTTTATGTTTTTTACAAGAACACAAATAAAGATGGTGCTCAGGTTTTATAATTTAACCCGTCAACTTGACACGATTGGCACTTCTCTTTTCAAACATCTAATGCAAATATCTTATGGATGTATTGTATCACACTCTTAAGTCTTAACAATGCAGATCATATGGAAATGCATATATTTCAATGAACAGCAGAAGATTGGTGATGAGCGAGAGATTACCGGGACACGATTAACGGCTCCCACGGTGGAGACGGCAGTTGCCATGATGTCAGGTGACTGTCAGAGAAGAACCTGTGGAGAAGAAGATATTTTGCAGAATGATATGAAGTCAACAAGATAAGACAAGTTATATACAGACAGGATTTGGTTATAAACTGTTAACGGCCACACAATGAAGATATCTAGTGATGCCACATGGGTGTTAAATATTGATTGTTGGTATAACGTTTGATCATAACCACTTGATATTTTGTTATCAACTATCTTTTTGTACTTTTCAGGAGAATAATTGAAGTACATAAGTCACGTTCTTGTTTTTATACTTTTAAGTGGAACAGAAATGTTTGCCCATAAAACTAAAATAAATAATTAATTTGGATAATATTGATCTTAAATATATATCATGAAGAAGATATTTTTAAGCAAACATTAATTATTGAATGTTGACAGATAATTATAACTTTGTTTTTTTTATTTTGTGAAACAATGAGTTTAATTAGGTAGGGAAGAATAAATAAACTCTTTTTAACTAATGTGATGTAGTGGTAGGTAATTCTTTGTTTTTTGGCAGTTAAAAAAATGAAAGACCAAAAAAATATTTAAAAGATTTTTAAAATTATATAAATAATAAAGGCTACTAATCAGTCTCAAGTTCTCAACCAATCACCCCATATTTGAATAGCTCAGGTCATAAACTACAAGTAAACTTGGCATTTATAAGCTGAAATTTGCTATAAAAAACGTAGCAAAATTTGCGGCCGATTTGTAGCCAAAACCATAATCTAATCGGTTCAATCGTTGCAAATTAAATTTGAGACTGCTTCATTTCAGTTTAAAACCAGTTGAAAAAACGTGGAAGAAACAAATTGAAAATTAAAAAAATAAATAAAGTTTAGTCGCAATCCAAGATCTGCAACAAATTCAATTTTGTGGCGAATCAGTAAAAAAACATGATAAAAAAATCGGTTGGAAACTTTATGACCTTTTCATTTCAGTCACAAAATTTACGACGCTTCATTTCGGTCATAAATCAGCCTCAAGAAAAGAGAAAAAATAAAGTGAAACTAAAAAAAAGCAGCCGTAAACATGGTTGCAACACAAGAGAAAAATAAATTAGAAGTAAAAATAGCAAAATATAGTTTGAACAACAATATTTAAGCCATTGTGTTTGGCACAATTATGGTTATTGATGGTCTAACTAAAGTCAATACTGTTTTTTTTAGGGTCAATGATTGTTATTAAGGTTGTTGAATGTGATAATTTTTAGTCAATGATTATCAACTTGGGATAATTTTGGTCAAGTAGAGTTATTAACTGTTAAGTAAGGTCATTGCTACTCAATAATATAATAAGCGGCACAATAAGATGAAACGGGTGATAAATTCAGACACAAATGGGGTTTCCGAATATATGTCTCAAGTAGATTCATGGTATTTTTGAGTCGTCAAGGTCTTCGATGCTAGTGAATGGGTCTCCCACTTTTCAGTTTCGGTGCTTCAAAGGGATCAGGCATCGATGCTCTCTCTCATTTCCTTTTTCCATTTTGATTATGGAAGCGTTGTCTTGTATGATTGTTAAGGTGTGTGAGTTGGTCTTCTTGGAGGCCTTAAAACTCTAAATGGGGGTGCAGTGGTACGTTTCTCATTTTATATGCACGGATGATGCTATGATTATTGAAGAGTGGTTTGTGTCTAATTTAAAGGATGTGGCTAGGATCTTGAGGTGCTTCCATTTGTGCTCAGGCCTTAAAACTAATTTCCACAAGTCCAACCTTTATGGTTGCCAGGTGAGTGGGTTGAAAGTGGAAACATGGTGGGGTGTTGGGTTGTAAGCTGGGCTTAGTCCCTTTTATCTCATGAATAGAGTTAATAATTTGGATAAACTGATTTGTGTTTTTGAAATGTTAGCTACTTTTATGAATTCCCTTCGACCGGTGTGGAAGACAAGAAGAGGGAGAAATTATGAAAAATCTGTCTCCATAGATGAGAGGAGTGGAAAGCGAGGAGGGCCGCCTGCAAAGTTTCTAACGTGGAGGAGAGAGGCCACATGTGCGTCGTCTAATGCGATGCGGATGGTCTTATTTATATTTTTTTTAAAGAAATAATATCACCTCATTAACTCTCAAATGTATTTTTCTCGCATTTTATTATTACTTTGTGATACTAATTTTTGTAGGACGACAACTCACGGCTCTTTAACTTTAACAAACATGGGATTTGAACCCTCGTTGTTTGGAAAGACACCTTACACAACACATTTGGTAGCTGGGCCAATGACCCTTAATTACTTTGTGACAAAATCAAAGAATGTACCATTTTGAATATGTTTAATCAGTATACTCTAAATTGCATAATTCGTGTAGAAATTGAAGAAACATACTATAAGATTTTTTAATGGAAAAATCACATTTTTCTTCAAAAGGTTGTATCATGTATATATTTGAATTAACACAAAATATATAACTTAAAAATGTTGTTAAAACGTCAATTGGGCTTACTAAATCAATAAGTCATTGGCAGGCCCATATCGGTTCGAACTGGTGTAGTGGACTAGCGGTGTTAGTTTCTCTTTTCCATTTTCTCTATCTTGGTCTTATATTTATTTTTCTAAATCAATATTGCTGCTTTTAGTATTAAAAAAAAGTAAATATCATGTCTTATAACCAACTGATAAATGGTAGGCGGCTAGAGGGTGAAATATGAGGTCGAGGATTCAATCCATGTAGATATAACAGGCACTAACAAAAAAAAATAAACAAATTGATAAATGTATTAGAAAACAAATGGAAAACCGATGGGGTTGGTGGCCCATTGACAAAAGCAAAATCTTTAAAACACAGAATCTTTAAAACACAAAAAGATAAGATTGAAAGGACTTGGGTTCAAGTCTTATTGATGGCATAAATTCGTCCTTAAGAAAATATATCTTGTTAAAGGTTATCAACTACCGAACAAAAGGATTTAATTAAGAAAACAAAAAACAAAATGACTGGTAAATCACATTTGTCCATATATAAAAGTTGAAGTTATTCTTTTTTTCTTTTTGAACAATGATTTTTTTTTTTATCGTCCTCTCAACCTCTTCCAACCTAAAGTGCTTAAAATTTTGCCTTTACTAATAGACTACCAATCCATTGGTAAAGTTAAAGTTATTCTACTAAAATGTAATATGAACTATTCTATTATCATCCAAAAAAAACTTAATTAATTTACCCGTTTGATATGACAAGTTTGCTATAACCAAAAATTGAGATGTCAGTCTTTTTGAATTGTGATAATAGAAAAAATGTATGATATGTTTAACATGTTATAATCGGTAAAAAAAAATATGTTAGCGGGTTTTTCTGATTACAACATGGCAGTTGAATCGATAAGGTGTTCAAAGTAAGGCGAGGTGTTAAGAACTTGAGTCTAAAGATCATAGAAAAAATTTAAAAGTAATATATATATATATAGGATCAGGATCATGTGAGAACTTTTTGGAAATTGAGAACTATAAGAACTATTTTGGACCACAAAAAAACCAAAAAATAAAAAAAAAATCATAAAACACAAAAATAAAAAAAGTAAAAAAAACAAAGTTCTTATTTATCATCCCGGTTTCTAAAAAAAAAATTCTCGGTTTAGCTAAATTATACATATATGTATAATATGTACACACATGTTTTTTTCCTATACATATATGTATAATTTAAGGTAAATGATAATGTACATATGTGTAAATTACATAACTAGAGATTAAATGAAAGTATACATATGTGTATAGATATAATACGAATTAAAAAGAAAAAAAAATCGGTTTTTTTTAATGAAACTGGAATGAAATATAAGAATTTTGGTTTCTTTACTTTTTTAAAATTTTTGGTTTTGTTTGTTTTATAATTTTTTTAATATTTTTTAGAGGGTTTTTTTAGTGGTCCAAAATGGTTCTCAAAGTTCTCAATTTGCCAATGGTTCTTTTAGGATCCTTACCCCATATATATATATATATATATATATATATATAGGCTAAGTATAAAATGAAAACCATTTGAGTTGTGAAAACTCTAGAAATTCATTGTCAACCACATGTTTTTAATTAATGTTTAAATCTTGTGGTCCACAATTAAAGTGAATAAAAAATGTAAATATAAATATAACTTTTTCTCTCTCCTGAAAACATATATAAAAATTAGTAAAAAAAAATGTTAAAAAATAGCAAAACATTTTTTTTATGTTTCGATGTTTTGTATTAAATGTTAAAACATATATTACATGTAACAAAAAAAAACGATGTTACGTAGGGTTTTCACGGGTTTTTATAACTCAAATGAGTTTTCGTTTTAACCTTACCCTATATATATGCCGGTCAGTTAGTAGCTATTTGCTGTAGTTTGATATTTTCTACAGTGGGAATGGCTTATTTTGATGTTGTAGTTTGATTTGATATTTCTAGCTACCAGGAAGGTATTATTTGAGTTGGTGCTCCAAACGATGAAGCAATGCTTTAAATCGGGTGTTTAAGTTTCTAATTAATAAAAATCAAGTTGTTTGGGGCACAGTTTGAAGGTAAGTTTTATCTCAATCGACTTGTGTCCTTATTCCGATCAAAATCACTAAAACATCACTTCAAACGATGTTAAGTTTTTTTAACGGGTGTCCAATAAAAACAATTAGTGTGAAATATGAGACCGGTGACAGCTATATTCTAAGGTGAAATTATTAGTGATTAACTGCATAAAAATAAAATTATTAATATCCAATTTGACTTTAAATAGTTAAAAATTATTGTAAGCAGAGGTTTGAAACCATCTCTTGTTGGTGACTACACGTCCAACTACCCACCAGCGTTAGACTTTTTAAAATCTTGACACATTTAAAGAATTAGTCTTATAAGCCGACGTGGGCCCGTGTAGTGCACATATTAGTATTAGAAGAAAAAAGAAAGAAAGAAAATCTATTAGAATTCCAACTAATTTAATGAAAATATTGTGTAATGTGTCATGTGTGTATAAAAAGTCATTTTTTATCATTTATTTCGACTTGTGACAAATGATTATGAACGACTTGGGTCAACTATTTGTTAACGTATATTATATTCATAATGCACAGGTCTGGCTTTAGCTTTGTAATTTAGTATTACTGTTTAGAAACTAGCCTACATAAAAGAATTAATCTTTTAAAATGTTACTACTATAAATACTAAATTACTAATACATTTTTCACATAAATATTCACTCTTTATATCTCTCTCGGGTATTCTTACACCAAATTTTAATTTGCATCAAACACTTGCAAAAATTTAAGTTCGAGCTGCGCAAAAACAAAAATGTTACCATGATTTTCATAAGCCTACCTGAAAGCCTCCAATTCTGACATAATACTCTACGTTTCTGATACAATTTCCAACACAACTTCCTCAATTCCCGACCCAGCATTCGCAATTTCCAAACCAAAACTCTCAAAAAAAATTTATTCCTTGAATGAGCCAAGTTTTGATCCATTTTCAACCCATATCCATCATACACCAACTAATAGTAATCCCAAGAATCTGATTTTTTTTTATCTCTTGAATGAGCTAAGTGTTGATTCATGGCGCGGTAATAACGTGACCTATTTTACCATATTCAAATAAGTAAATAGGTTAGCTAATTTGGAAAATCAACTAACCGTATCTAATCTTAACATTTGCAAATGATTAAAGGTAAAGTAAAAACGCTAAAAATATTCTTTTCTTTTCTTCTTTTATTTATTTATTTATTTTTTTTGTTTTATCAATGTGTGACCCATCTTCCAGCGTCTTAAAGACCTTTATTCCAATTTTTTCGCTAATGTAGGCAAAAATAACTAGTTTATACCTGATTATTTTATTAATATCAATAATGATCTTGGAAGCGGAGATGTAGAGCCTTAAATACATGTCATCGTTTAAAGTTTTAAATTAAAAAGATTGGTATAAGTTTCCTTTAAAATTCGGTTGTTTATTTAGCTCCGGCATCTTACTAGTTGCCCAGTTGAATAAAAATTTGGAAAAAAAAAATACATGAAAATTATGGTAACTTGAAATCGTGTAAGGTGCTTAAAAACACCCGATATGTGACCCTTTGTTTATTTTAATTTTATTTGTATTTCAATAATCACTTAGTTTATTAATAAAAGGGATATTGAATTTTAATAATTTAAACTTTGGTCTATTGGCCGGTATCAATCATAACTTAAGAAATTCACTATATTAATCCCAACTATCATCATATTAGTCTCCACTGAGCATTTTCCTGACAAAGACTAACCTAGTTAGTTTTTGGGCAAAATATGTAATTTCTTTAAGTTGACGGGGTAAAAAACTTTTGTTTATTATAAACCAAGTTTAATTTTCTCTCCAACTAGGGGTGCAAATGAGCCGAGACGAGCTCGAGTTCGACTCGCTTCTATCTTTATTTCTAAAGCTTGAGTTTGGCTCATAAGTGGTTTTTCAGACTCGAGGTCAGCTCGTTTACCATTTATTAATCAATTTTTATATATTTTTAATTAAAAATATATAAAAATAATATTATATAATATGTATTATTTATTTATTTTATCGTTACTATATATATATATATATACTATGTTACTAACCCGTGTAATACACGGGTGAAAATTAATAAATTTGTTAGGTAAACATATATGATTATAAATTTTCGCCCATCTATTTGCCAATATGTAGTCAAGAGTTTATACAAACAATGGTAATTCTTAGAATGCGGCCAAGCAATGGTTGTTGTAAGTAATATGCAAATAAAAAAATTCTTCTTGTCCCAAACGAACAAATCAAATACTTACTAAAGCACATTAACTAAGAGAGTTAATCACACAAAAATGCAGCTTACAAAGATTCTACGATTAATATCAACAACCCCGTCAATGATATAAAACAAAAAATAAATTAAATGATTAGCGAATGATAAAGTAAGCTTGAAGAAACACTAAGTGACCCGGTACAGATTATAGATAATCTGGGGGTTAAGTAATGTTTCCCACGGATGAGGTCTAACTGAGAAGGCTGTTCTTCAGGAGACCTGCAAAACAAACACCGTAAGCTCGTCACTGAGAAGGGGGGAGTTCCTCCTTGTGACCACCCTCCGGCGTGAGAATCAGACTAGGTTGCTCTGAATATAAGTGTATATTAAGAGATTGCTAGATAACTGGATATCAGATGATCTTACCATTCCAAGATATTGGAGTATTTATAGCCGAAGGTAGGTTTCCAAGAAGGTACAGCCGGCTGAATAGTATTCATGTTCAACCAACATTGGACTATGCACAGGCCATACTGGTTGGTGGGTAGGTTACGGCCAACAGTAACAAAGTCGGCTGCACTATTCCACCAACTGTAGTTTATGCACGTCCCACTTACTGTGGATTGTACGCAGGCCATGCTGGTTGGTGAATAGGTTACGGCCAACAGTAACACTATTCCACCAACTGTAGGCCGCGCATGCTCCTCAGTAAGGGTTGGTGAGTAGGCAGCGGCTAATAGTGACAAACAGTACTAGAGGGTGCTCCTCCTCGCCCTGTTGTCGATGAGCTGTCACCCTGTGATTGGCTCATGGGCTGTTCTGGTCAGATCGTCTGTCCTGTCCATACCTTGGTAGGCATGGTACAAAAGATCTTTCAGAATCAGACTGGCTCATTTAGGCGGGATTGTTCCCGCCTTGCTCATTTCTTCATGTGACTACTGAAGTAGCTAGTGTCTTGTGCGTGTAGCCCTGCTGTCTGCGGGTAGCCTTCCCTGATGGCTTGTATCCGCAACTGCGGGAACAGGCGGGGTACTTCACCATTGGGAGGCTTTCCCTGCTTGTTCAGCTTGTGTACTGCGCGTAAGATCCTATGAGCATGGTGGGTCCTGCGGGAGCAGATGGCCTTTGCGCAGACGTCCCTGTTCAAGGTGAGTCTTGCGGGACCAACTGGTCTCTGCTGGGACCTACCTCTTCAAGTCCCCCCAGTCCAATGTTCTTCTCCTGAATGTTTAATAAAGTGAGGTGAACTTTTGGACTTTAAGCAAGGGGTTTTGAAAAGGGTTTCTAGTTTTAAGGTTCTCCGTGGGGATTCTTCCCGCGGGTTTCCTAATGTCACTAGCAAAAATTCCCGATTTTTTTGCTTGATCTTTGGGTATGATGTGGGTAGGTATGTAACCTTCTCGCAAGTCAGGAGCGTTGAGTCTCACTTGTGTGGATTCTCCTTGAGGTTTTAGTGGTTTTGAACATAGTGATCAATTATGTTTAAACCACCAATTCCATCCTGGAGCCTCAAACAATGTATTTCTCGACGTTCCCGCTATGCGGGGATGTTATTTCCGTTTCCACAAGCATTGCCCAGAAGATCCTTCCTGGTTTCAATTCCCTGCCGGGCGCTAGGTATGTGAAGGGTTTTGCCTTAACACTGTACCCGCGCTCGTCTTACGGTTACTTTACTTTCAAGGTACTCCTGGCGTCAATTCCCTGCGGGTGCTAGGTACGTGAAGGGTTTTGCCTTAACACTGTATCCGCACCCGTCTTATAGTTACTTTGTTGCCAGGGTATTCTTGGCTTCAATTCCCTGCGGGTGCTAGGTATGTGGAAGGTTTTGCCTTAACACTGTACCCGCATCCGTCTTATGGTTACTTGGTTGCCAAGGTAAGGGGTATTTTCCCGCTTACCTTTGAATCTTTTTGAATTTTGAAATTCGAAAGGTTGGTGAGGATAAGAACAGTCCAAACATCTGAAACGTCGTGTGACGGTTTCTTCTGACTGTGTCAGGACGTGCAGGAAGTTATGGTGACGTGACAGAACATGGTCATTCCAGTTGCTTTTTCAGGCGCGTGGGCATGATTTTTCGGGCGCGTGGCCGCGAAATTACTGGCACACGTCCTTTCAACAGCTGTTGCCAGCTTGCTTTTTGCCACGTGTCATAGTTTCATTGCACCTTTGATTTCTCTCTCCTCCGCATTAAATTCACCGCATTAATTGCGATTACTATATAAAGGGGGAGAGGGTTATTTGCAATTCACACTTTTCACTCTTCTTCTTCTTCTTAGTGATTTCCGGCAAATACTCCCCTTTTTCAGGCAAGCATTTTCCCGAAATCACTCTTCTTTCTGCAATAATGTCCTCTCGTGATGCTGAAGCTATAGCTGACGACAGGGGTACTGCTGGTGAGTGCCAGTGTGCTCTGCCCGGCGATCAGTACCGGTATGTTGTCAGGAAGTTCATGCTCGATCATCTCGAGCCTGAGTTTCCTGAATCCCACCAGACCGTGTACGATGCCCCCAGTGGCAAGATCGGGGTTTATGCTGCATTTTTTGTCTATGGGAATCTTAGATTCCCATTGACAAAATTTGTTTACCGTGTCCTTGAGAGGCACGGTGTCCATTTGACCGAGCTGCACCCCATGGCGATCGCCAAGATTCGCCATTTTGAGTGGGTGTGCCGGATTTTGGGCATCGAGCCCCATGTGGACCGCCTGATGACCTTCTATACCTGGAGGTGCATCCAAGGGTGGTACACCCTGACGACCCGTATTAAGGGTCTGAAGATATGCGACACCGAGCGCAGTCTTCGCGCGTGGAAGCAGGAATTCTTCTACATTTCTGCCCGCGCCATCCCCCTTGCCATGAAGTTTAAAAATGGCCAAGCGATACCGAGCCTTCACGCCCCCAACTACCAGGAGGCGGAATGGTTTTCGAAGATATCCCGGATCCAATCTCCGGTTTACCGGTTTGCGGAGTCCGGGATGGTCATGTTAGGGATGAGCCGGGTGTGGAAAGATGCATCTCTGGTTCCCATCCTCCTCGAATACGGTTTGAACTCTATTCCCTATGGTATGTCTTGTTTTTCTTTTTTGATACAAGTTTGTCTTCTAACTGTTTCTTTTTTTTCAGAGGGAAATGATTTGGAGTCGCTTCTGTTTCCGCGGGAAGCCGACGGTCCCGCGCGGATGGGTACTCGTGCTTTGGACGAGGGCGAGTTGCCCATCCTGGAGCAAACAGCGGATCGGTTTGTGGAGGTCTATCCGCTGGGCCACGAGATCCTGAGCCAACGGCGGCCAGGTAAGGCGATATTCCTTCCTCAACCCCTTAATGCTGTACCCGCTGTTGGAATTCTTGACCTGTCTTCTTCTGAGGAATCCTCAGATGCTCCTCCATTGGTGCGGAAGAAGAAAGCTGCTGCCGGCGGGAAAGGGAAGGAGAAGGCCTCCACGGCTGGTCCGGTGGTTCTATCTGACTCGGAGTCAGATAGTGAAGAGGTGGCGGGGAAGCCCGGTGGTGAGGAGACCACTGTTCCGGAGGCTACGACCGTTACCTCCGGAGAACCAACGAAGACGACGGTGACCGGGACCAAGAGGCCGGCGCCATCGGGTTCCTCCCCGCCCGTCCGTACGTTCAGGGTCAAGAAAACCCGTAAGTACAATCATAATGTCTTTGCAGATTTATTACTTATTAAATTTAACATTCTTTGTGCAGGCGTGTATGTTGACGCATTCCGGGGTGAAGCGCAGGGGGGTACCTCCCCGCCAATGACGGTAGGCTCGGTCAGCCTTCCTGAGGCGTCGACCCAGGCGCCTGCGTCTGCATCCGTTGGTCCAGTTGCTCATTCATTTGGGCCAACTGTTCCGGTCGAGATGACGTCACCGCCGGCCGTGAGTGCGATTTTTACAGCATCCTTCACGGAGCCGGCGGTTACTGCTGCTCCTGATGAGGCGGCGACCGCGGCTGCGACCCCAACGGCGACCACGGCGGCTGCCACCATGCCCGCGCCACCGGCACCAATGGCCGGACCATCAGGTACGCGCAGGGCTTCCCGCCGATCTTTGCCACCTTCCCGTCTGCCTGACCTGTTGGATGGATTTCCTTTAGGTTCAGGTGATGGGTTTGGCGGTTATCGGCCTGTCATTGACCCTACAGGTGCGTAGGGTTCCTTTCTTTTTCCCTTATGTTTTTTATCATCTTTTCCTTACTGCCTTTGTTTCTTTTGCAGTGACGGATTCCAATGAAGTGTATGTTCCGCGATGGAACATACGCCGAGGAACAACCCTTCGCACACCTGTGGAGTGCGTGGACTGGGTTCGCCACGCTGCTCCCCCGGGTGCGTTGGGGGAAGCCATGGTTAGCTACCAGGAGGGTAGGCTAACCAATGAGCTTCGGGTTCTCCAGGCCCGGATGCAGCCGCGCGTCGAGCTGCTTTGTCGTGAAAACGACAAGTTAAAAGCAGCTCGCGCAAAGGAAGTATCTGAAACGCGGGCTCTTCGGGAAGAGAACCAACAGCTGGCGGCAGCTGCCGCCGCCAAGGAGAAGGCCTTCAAGGCCCTCGAGGTTGAAGTTCAGGCGCGACTCGAGGCCCGCTCCAAGGCTGCCCAAGCTGTGAATGAACAGCTTCGGCTGGCCAGGGAGACTGCGCGAAACGCAACCGAGAGGGCTGCCCAGGCTGAAGCCGTTGCTGAGCCTCTGCGTGTGGAGAATGAGGAGCTGAAAGGCAAATTAGAGGCTCTCCAACGCGCTCATGATGCCTTGGCAATGGAAGATGCTAAGAAACTCCAGGAAATCCTGGACCAGAGGGGGGTGCTTGACCAGACCCAGCGGAAGCTTAAGGGCGTCGAAGAGGCTGCCGCAAAGGAAGTTTTACTTGCCAACCTTAACAAGAGCGAAGCCGAACGCGCCCATAACGAAGCTCAAGCTGCCCTCCAATGGCTTCTTCGAGAAGCGTTGCCTCAGGTATGTTTAACTTTGTCTTCACGCTTTTCTTTTGTAAGAAAAGGTTCTAACACTTGTATTTTTTTTATTTTTTTTTTTTTGTAGGTTGTGCGTCGGGTCTTTTCAGAGACCTCTTACGATGATGCTATGACCGCAGCCCTCAACGCTTCTCATGAGGATGGGGAAAAGGCCGGCTTCCTGCTTGGTCTAGGGTTTGTTGAGAAAGGCGTCCCGCCTTCCAACTTCCCTTTGTTCGATGTGGATACCGAAGCCATTTATGACCAAGCATTGAACCAATACGCCGCCTTCCCGCATCCAGTGGTGGAAAAGGTGGACGAAGTAGCTGTTGCTGATGATGGGTTAGCTGTTCTCAAAGCGTTCCTCGAACCACCCCGTTCTTCTGACGGAGCGGGTCCAAGTGGAAGCGGCCCTGAAGCTTGATCCTGAAGATCCCTTTCCATTGCTAAGATAGACTTGTATAGATTTACTCTTTCAGGCGGGTAGTAACCCGGCCATTCTTGTAATATATCATTGAAATATAAATCTTTTTGCGGATAAGATTGTTATTTCCTTCTTTGGATTCCTTGCTTTATAAACTCATAACTTGCATACTTAGTTTTAGCAATTTTCCAAGTGTTTTAGAATAAGTTAACCTGTTGAACGTGGTTGATGATGGGTTAAAGTTTCGCTTCCTCCTTCGTGATTGTGCGGGTAGAACCGTCACTTGCACTTGGTAGGATGGCTAAATTTTAACTGTCATCTGACCTGCGTGTAGGTTTTCCTCATTTTTCCTCGAAATTTCTAAGTATTTAGGATAAGTTAACCTTTGAACGTGGTTGATAGTGGGTTAAAGTTTTGCTTCCTCTTTCGTGATTGTGCGGGTTGAACCGTCACTTGCACTTGGTAGGATGGCTAAACTTTACCCATACCTGACCTGCGTGTAGGTTTTCCTTATCCTTATTTCTAAGTATTATATATATATATATTTTTTTTTTTTTTTTTTTTTTAGGATAACCTTTGAACGTGGTAGATGATAGTTTGAAGTTTTGCTTCCTTATTTGTGATTGTGCGGATAAGACCGTCACTTGCACTTACAAAGATGGCTAAACTTTACTTACATCATACCTGCGTGTAGGTTTCCCCTATTTTTAACGTTGTGTTTATGCGGGTTTTGCCGCCTTCCACACGCAATGACTTACTTCTCCTCATTTATGCGGTAAATACCGGCACCAGTGGGGAGTTCATAAGGATAAAGGTAAACACATTATGAAAGGAGAATCATTTCCATTAGAAGTGGCTCTTGGCCTTTTCTTTACAAGTTTTGGAATTGATCTACATATAACATTTGCGTAATTGAGCTCCATTCCATGTTCTTGGGATGGGAGTGCCATCGAGCCTTTCGAGCCGGTATGCGCCCTTTCCCAGAACCTGTTTGATAACGTATGGCCCTTCCCAGATCGGGGCCAACTTTCCTGGGCGTTCTTGGTTCGAAGCCTCGTTGTTACGCAGTATGTAGTCTCCTTCCTTGAAGTTGCAGAGTTTTACCCGCGTGTTGTAGTACTTTTGCATTTGTCGTTTGTAGTTCTCTTCACGCACTGCGGCTAAGTCTCTGCGTTCCTCGGTTAGCATAAGATCCAACCGTCTTTCCGCATCATTGTCTTCTGGCTGACTCAAGACCCTTGGTGAGGGTAGACCAATTTCGACCGGGACCATGGCTTCAGTGCCATAAGTGAGGCTGAACGGGGTTTCTCCCGTACTGGCCTTCTTCAACGTTCTGTTTGCCCAAAGGACGTGCGGAAGCTCGTCCACCCAGCCGGATCTGTGTTTCAAGAGTCTTTTCTTTATGCCTTCAACGATGCTTTTATTTGCTCTTTCCACCTCACCATTTCCTTGCGGGTGTCCCACTGAGGTAAAGGTGTGGGTGATTTGAAGTTCTTTTAGCCATTGTTGTAGCTTTTTGTCAGCAAAGTTGGTGCCGTTATCGCTCACCAAATTCTGTGGAAGTCCAAAACGACAAATTATAAATTCCCAAATAAATTTTTTGATATGCTTTGCGGTTGTTTGGGCTAAAGGTTTTGCTTCTATCCACTTGGTGAAGTAGTCGATGGCTACCACTAGGAACTGAACATTTCCTGCTGCTGTAGGAAATGGGCCTGTCACATCGATGGCCCACTTCTGAAATGGCCATGAAGAAGTGACTGGAACCAGTTCGTTTTTCGGGCGATGCGTGTTAGGTGCGTAAAGCTGGCAAGACCTGCATTTTCTGATGTATGCCAGTGCATCCGTATGCATCCCCGGCCAAAAGTATCCCGCGTTGTTTAGCTTGGCTACAACAGCGCGGGGACCTGCGTGTACCCCACAGATGCCTTCGTGTACTTCCCTTAGGAGGTAGTTGGCATCTTGGTTGTCCACGCATCTCAAGAGTGGGCCAAGAAAGTTACGTCTGTAAAGGATGTCATTGACGAGTTGATAATTCAGTGCTTTACAGCGTAGTTTTCTTGCCTGTGTTTTTGACTCTGGTAGTATTCCAGCTGCAAGGTAATTTATTATTGGTGTCATCCACGTTTCTGTACTGGTTTGGATGACACAAATTTCCTTGTGCGGGACTGATGGCGCTTCGAGGAGTTCAATGCGGATGTCCTTTCCCAGGTGGGTGAAGGCTAGTGATGCAAGCTTGCTTAACGCATCCGCAGATTTGTTTTCGCTGCGCTTGACATGTATGACTTTACAATCACTAAAATCACGCATAAGGGTTTTTGCCTGGGCGAGGTACAGGGCCATGGTGTCGTTCACAGCCGTGTATGTTCCATTTATTTGGTTGGCCACCAGCATGGAATCCACATGGGATTCCAAGTTTTTCACTCCCATCTTACGCGCAATTCTCAAACCGGCCAAGAATGCTTCATATTCGGCTTCGTTATTCGTACTTGGAAAGTCCAGCCGAATAGCGTAAGTATATTCTTGGCCCGCTGGGTTGGTTAATTTTAACCCTGCGCCTGAACCCTCGTTACTGGCTGCTCCATCAGTATAGAGTCGCCAGACATCATTGACGTCCTGTGCTGGGGAGGGTTGAGCCTCCTCCTGGCACTCTTTCTCCCGCGAAGCGGGGACTTCTGCAATAAAATCGGCCAGGACCTGGCCTTTTATGGCTGGTCTTGGCTTGTACTTAATTGCATATTCTCCCAATTCAATTGCCCATTTGGCTAGACGTCCCGATAATTCGGGTTTTCCTAGAACGTTTGAGAGTTTGAAGTTGGTGAGAATGGTGATTGGGTGGCCCTGGAAATATCGTCTTAACCTGCGTGAAGCATGTATAAGTGCTAAGACTAATTTTTCGAGGGTAGAGTACCGGGTTTCTACGTCTGTTAGTACACGGCTAACATAATAGATTGGCATCTGGACGCCCTTTCGTTCTACTAGCAGGACTGCCCCGGTTGCTCTATCTGTTGCGGAAAGGTATAGGATTAACTCCTCTCCCGCTTGTGGTGCTGTAAGTGTTGGGAGTTCGATCAGGCGTGACCGAATCTCCTGAAAAGCTGCTTCCGCTTCTGGTGTCCAGCGGAAGTGCGTTTTCTTCAAGCAGTTTCTCAATGTTGACACGAAAGGAAACGACTTATCTGCATGGTTTGCCAAGAAGCGATTAAGTGCGACTAGTCGTCCATTCAGTGTCTGAGCCTGTTTGATGGTGGTAGGTGATTCCATTTTAACAATGGCTTCAACCTTTTCAGGGTTCGCTCTAAAGCCATCTTTAGTAACAATGACTCCCAAGAACTTCCCTTCTTCCATCCCAAATGAACACTTGCTCGGGTTGAGCTTCATGTTTATCTTTCGGAGCGTGTTGAAAGTTTCTTCAATGTCTTTCAACATCGCCTCAGGCTCGAGGCTTTTGATGACCAAATCATCCATATAGACTTCCAAGTTTCTCCCGATTTGGGCATGAAACTCTTTGTCCATTAGTCGTTGGTACGTGGACCCTGCATTCTTAAGTCCGAATGGCATCATTTTATAACAAAATGTACCATCGGGCGTCCGAAATGCGGTTTTGTCCTGGTCATCAATGGCCATGTGGATTTGGTGGTACCCCTTATACGCATCCAAGAAGCATTTAAGGCGGAATGGTGCCAACGAATCCACTTTGAGATCAATTTCTGGTAACGGATAACAATCTTTGGGGCATGCTTTGTTCAAATCTTTGAAATCTATGCACATGCGCCATTGTTTGTCATTCTTCGGTACCATTACGGGATTTGCAACCCATGTTTGATATCTACTAACGCGTACGATGCCTGCGTCAAGGAGTTCCTTGACTTGGGTTCTACACGCGTTAGTTTGCTCAGGCCCCATCACTCTGCGCTTTTGTACGATCGGCGTAACAGCCGGATCGCATTTGAGTTTATGCTCCGCCTTACTTCGGGGTACACCAGTCATGTCAGCTGGTGCCCACGCAAAGATGTCAGCGTTTTTCTGCAGTAAGCGTTTGAGTAAGGTGCGGGTGGGATCAACGATTGTTGGTCCGATGGTAACGGCCTGGTCGGGGTATTTGCCATTGAAGGCCCATTTTTCTGGTTCAGTGATGGTTGGTTTAGCCTTTTTCGGTTTGGGTTTAGATGAAACAGATGCAATGCATACCTGGGGAATGCCAGAGATCATTGCTACACCCTCAGCTGTTGGCCATCCCATCATGCCATGGACTGAAGATACCACGGCGTTGAATCTTGCCATCCCGTCTCTTCCGAACAGGATGTCGTACGTATGATGTGGCTTTTTCATTACGACAAAATCCACGTCTTCTGTGCGTGAATGATTCCCATCAGTAAGAGTAACGGGGAAAGATAGGATACCCAGGGGTGTTTCTGTACTTCCGTCAAACCCTTCCATTGAAGCGTAGACCGTTTCCAAGCGTTCTTTGTCTTCATCATCCAGCTTATCAAAGAACTGTCTGTACATCACTGTCGACGAAGCGCCGTTGTCAGCAAGAGTGCGTGAAGTGATGTAGTGCCCCAGCTGGCTTCTGATGACGATGGGGCCTTCTTTGCTGGGGCCTCCTGGCACTCTCGGGAAGCGCACCTCAGCTTCTTTCCACGCGCATGGTTCTGCCACCTGTCTTTTTCTTCCTCTGACCTTGCCATGAACCATGTTGATGCTGATATCGACGGGCTTTCGTCCGTTACCTCTGTACCGGTTGTCATTCCTTCCTCCCTTCCTGATCGATGCCACAAGATGTGCAAGCCTTCCGTCCTTGACAAATGTCTCAATAATATCCTTCAAGGATGTGCACTCTTCAGTACCATGACCCTTTGTCCCGTGGAAATCACAGGATTTGCTTTGATCCGCATTAGGTTTCTGCCGGATCAATGGGGCTTTAGGCCATGGTAATTTTTCCGTGGCAAATATCTCCGTGACGCTCTTCGTGAGTGGCGTCCACCGGTGTTTTCGGTTTGAAGGGTGTGTGTTGTCCCTTCCGCCAACAAGAGGGCGAGAGCTGGATGAGGTGTCAAAGTTTACCCTTGACTGCCAAATACCTAGCCTCCTCTTTTTGTTCTGCCGGGCGATCCGGACATTGTTCTCTCTGGTCCTCTGCGTGTAGAGGTGTGTACTCTGGGGAAGATCTCTTCCCAGTTGCTTTTCCGTCTCGGCAAAGCGCTTTGCCGCCGTCATGATGGCATCCCAAGTTGATGGCATGCCATCCTTACCCGTCAATGTGCGGATAAGTTCTGGGTATTCGGCGCCTTGGATGAAGGCGGCGCGAACCAGATCTTCACTTATGTTGCCGAGACTAAGCTTTTTGGAGTTGAAGCGAGTGATGAAGTCTAGTAGAGATTCATCCTCCTCTCTCACGCAGTTAAGGATCGTCCACTGCTCTTCAGTGTACTTCCTCTGTTGGCTGAAATGCTGGCTGAACTTGTTCTGAAAGTCCGCCCAGTCATATATGTGGTGGATCGGTAAACGATCGAACCATGCCCTGGCCGCTCCGACCAGAGTCATCTGGAACATGTAGCACCACGTGGGTTCCGTCCAGTTGCTGACGGTAGCCCCCGCAATGAACCTGTTCAAATGGTCGTCTGGGTCGGATAGACCATCGTAAGTGCCAATGTTGGACATTTGTTTGGCACTTCTCGGGGCGATTGCTTCCGCAATGTCCCTTGCGAACTTTGACTTCCCTGCATTTGTAGCAGTTGGTCTAAAGGTTTTGGAAAAGTCACGCGGGTTTCTCTCCACGATTGGTTTAAAGGCTTCCCCAAAATTCCTTTTTGGTTGGACGTCCGTTTCCTTACGCTTCCCTTTCGCCTTATGGCGAGGGTTCGCGTCGGTGTCGGACTCCAACTCGTCGTCTGAGTACTCGCAGTCACTGCTCATATTGAGGTGTTGGCGAGTACTGGCGAATTCGTCAGCCTGTTGAACTGAACGCAAGCGTTCGTCCAATTCGGCTTGGAATTCTCTTTGCCGTGCTTCGGCCCATGCCTTCACTTGATCTAGTGTTTGGCGAGGAACCTTCGTTCGTTTTTCCAGTTGGGTATCGGAGAACCCCAATGGAATATTTACTCCACTTGCCCCGGCTTGGGTAGTCGGGGTAGTGTTCGTAAGGATTGTATAACCGCCGGTGTTTCCCCCAGTTGCTGGGGTTGTTACCGGGGTTTCTTGGTCGGTTACTGGCCTTTGAACCGGAGTAACGTTAACCATTTCTTCAGAAATTGTGAAAAAACTAAAGTAGTTCTAGCTTTTATACACGGATGGCGCCAATGAAGAAACACTAAGTGACCCGGTACAGATTATAGATAATCTGGGGGTTAAGTAATGTTTCCCACGGATGAGGTCTAACTGAGAAGGCTGTTCTTCAGGAGACCTGCAAAACAAACACCGTAAGCTCGTCACTGAGAAGGGGGGAGTTCCTCCTTGTGACCACCCTCCGGCGTGAGAATCAGACTAGGTTGCTCTGAATATAAGTGTATATTAAGAGATTGCTAGATAACTGGATATCAGATGATCTTACCATTCCAAGATATTGGAGTATTTATAGCCGAAGGTAGGTTTCCAAGAAGGTACAGCCGGCTGAATAGTATTCCTGTTCAACCAACAGTGGACTATGCACAGGCCATACTGGTTGGTGGGTAGGTTACGGCCAACAGTAACAAAGTCGGCTGCACTATTCCACCAACTGTAGTTTATGCACGTCCCACTTACTGTGGATTGTACGCAGGCCATGCTGGTTGGTGAATAGGTTACGGCCAACAGTAACACTATTCCACCAACTGTAGGCCGCGCATGCTCCTCAGTAAGGGTTGGTGAGTAGGCAGCGGCTAATAGTGACAAACAGTACTAGAGGGTGCTCCTCCTCGCCCTGTTGTCGATGAGCTGTCACCCTGTGATTGGCTCATGGGCTGTTCTGGTCAGATCGTCTGTCCTGTCCATACCTTGGTAGGCATGGTACAAAAGATCTTTCAGAATCAGACTGGCTCATTTAGGCGGGATTGTTCCCGCCTTGCTCATTTCTTCATGTGACTACTGAAGTAGCTAGTGTCTTGTGCGTGTAGCCCTGCTGTCTGCGGGTAGCCTTCCCTGATGGCTTGTATCCGCAACTGCGGGAACAGGCGGGGTACTTCACCATTGGGAGGCTTTCCCTGCTTGTTCAGCTTGTGTACTGCGCGTAAGATCCTATGAGCATGGTGGGTCCTGCGGGAGCAGATGGCCTTTGCGCAGACGTCCCTGTTCAAGGTGAGTCTTGCGGGACCAACTGGTCTCTGCTGGGACCTACCTCTTCAAAGCTCGACATATTAAGCTAATGAGAGATGTCTCAACCATCACCACCTCTTCGAGACAGACAACTAAAATACATATTATCCTTGTGGTTGAAATGCCAAAAAAATAAAAAAAATAAAAACATTAATCAATTAAAATAAGCTTGCATCTACAAAAGATGTGAACAACATGGCCAATTACATCTACAAAAGGTGAACAAAAGAGATGAATTATTTGATAATGAAACAAAATATAAAACATAAAAACAAAAAATAAAATTATAAATTGTAGAGTGGATAAATAAACTATTGTGGCATTCAAAAGGATGTCTTTATCTTGTACTAACCGAAATGTACTAAACTTAAAACGATACATGGAGTTGATGTGAAGAATACGTTATGATGGAGTAATCTTATATGGTGATGTAAAGAGTGGTTTATTTTTGTTAAAGTTGGTATATATTAAAATATTTCGAAACGTATTTGGCTTGTATAACTTATTTGAGTCAATTCAGGAAAAATAGGAGTCAACATTATTTAATTTTATGAACAATATGCACAAATCAAGAAGAAAACGTATTATAATTTTAGAAATCTTTTTTTGCATCTTCAATTATCTTAAATTCATTTATTTAATTTATATTAGTCAAACATTATTATATGTAAAAAGATTTAATATATGTAATAATTTTGAATTAGTTTTGAATTATTTTAATATCAAGAAATTATAAGAATGCTTAGTATATATGGAAAGTCTAGGACTTGATCAATAAAAAGATGGCAAGTGTTCAACAAGCTTGTTTTTTTAACCCATTCAATTTTGTGAATATTTTGTTTCATTTGAGCATAATTTTGCATGACATGCTTTTCATAAAATGTTCTGATCATCATTGAAGGAAAAATTAATGTTGACATACATATTTCAAATTTGATAAAAGTTAGAAGCATTGATAGGCATGGGGGGTGACATGCGAAAGTGTTCGCAATCTTTTCTTAATTTTAATAGTTGAGGAAAAAATAGCCAATTTGCCAAATCCCGAACATTTTGATTATTTCAAAAAATGCCCTTAAAAATAAACTTGAAACTCGAATCATGTTTAAAGTTCTAACTTTCATACTTTTGACATTTTAAAGTCAACACTTTGAACCCATAACAAATTTGATGATAAATCTATTTTGCATTCTCAAACTTTTAAAAATACATATATAGTAACAATAATATAAATTTTCAAACTCTCTTTCATAAACCATAATTTGTATGGCGGCGAAGGTGACGGTGGGGGCGGCAATGGCGACAGAGGTGATGATGGCAGCGGCTGGTGGTGTCAGCAGCGGTGGCGAGCGGGGCGGCAGAGGTGACGGTGGTGGTGGGTTTTGACGTTTATTTATCCCTCTCCGGTTAGAAAAATGGTTTTTTTTTTCCCTTTAAAACTAACCAGGTTATTCTCCATTAGAAAATGCTTTGTGAATGTTAATAGGATGAAAATTGGGATTAACTTATAGAATTTTCTTAAATTAAGATTAATACCGGTCAATAAATCAAAGTTTGGATTATTAAAATCCAATACCCCTTAATAAAAACAATACGTTCACTTCATTTATCAATTCAACATAAACTTAATTGTGATTATCGACTTGTTATTTAGTCAAAGTAACATTCAAGTAGCTCACCAATTCGTGAGTGATTCCAGCTTGCACGACTTTGTTCTCTTGTGGGTCCAGCACAAGGTCAAACCAGGCAGGCGGGTGTGCAAATGACACAGACTTGGTCAGCAAACCTAAACCATGGGCTGGTAATTGAAGGTGGTTCGTTGGTTTGGACTTTCTGGTCGGACCAATTCAATCACCGGTGTATTCAACTTTGAAATTGTAACATGGAGGCCATACCCCATTGTCAATAATCAAGATAAACTCCATTTTTGGAAAGCTACATCATGGAAAATGACCCCCCATAATATGCCCATATTCTGAGTTGTTATTTATTTTAAAAAAAATTACAATTTTAAAACATTATTTTTTTAATTTTTCTCGTCTTTTGGTATGTATAACAGAAGATACTTGATTAATAATTTTTTTTAATGAACATTTATATTATTGACGGACCACTGGGTCATTTGATCGTCTCTATTCCGTAAATATTTATAGCTGAAATATTAAGTTACGTTGAGTTAACCAAATCATTAATTATTATTTTACATGAAATAGAAAATAGGCTAAGTGACTAAGGTCTAAATAAATAAAATTTAAAATATTCATTTTAAATTTAATGAGTATTTAGGAGTTATCATTCCATCGTCAGGTATAAACATTATATTTGTATAAACAAATAGGATGCATTCTAACTTTGTATTGTAAAACTGAAAAGATATTTGTATGGGTGGACTTCGGCAAAGATAATAATATTTTTATACACTATAATATAAAGTTTATATGGTTAATAAATTGTGAAACAAAAGTACTATGTCTATTATTTTTTAATTTACGTGGAAAACGTGATAATAATAGCAATATAATATAATACTAAAAATTTAACACTTTCTTATTATTATTATTTTTTGAACGGCCATATTATTAAAGATAAAAACTAGGCTAGCAAGAGACTAGATTACAATACAACACCCAAAAACAAGACAACAAAAACGTCAAAGTTTTAAAACAAAAAAGAGCACCAATTTTTCAAATCCAACTCGTCTATTTTCCTCTATTATCAGCCAATAGCACTTTCTTGATATATTTTTTTTTGAACTACTTTTTTTATATCTTTTATGTGTGAATATTTTATATAGTTATTATTTGAGTAGGTGTATTTGTAGATAATCTCAAAACAAGTTGTTGACAAATTGAGTTGAGTTGCCATAAATGCACAAAACAGATGTCCCCATTCATACATCTTGTCACTCTTTTCCCACTTCAGGAAATTTTATTTAATTATTATCAACTATCATTTATACTACTACGTTTATTTTATTTAAAAAGAATAATAATGTAAAGTGGTGGGGTGCTCTCACGCAAAAGTGTAGATATTGGTATGTAAATTTCATTACATTTGCAAAGAAGGATATGGTGTTGGAGATAAAATGAATCTTTGAAATTCATCTAATATGGCAATTGCGGTGATATATTTGTAGCTTTTGAAATGTCTAGGGTGACTGGGTGGGAGTTTAAACTTCTAATTAGCTACCAAATTGATTAAAAGAACAAAGCTTTTTCTATGTTTGTTTAGAATAATGGCTTTTTAGACCAATGAGTAACATTTAATACTTTTTAGAGTATTTTCCGTCATATCATCATCGTCGTTTTCAGTAAAACTACGTGTAATGATAATGCCCCTATAATAATTATCATTTAAAACATATAAAGGCTTTATTGTAAAAAAGTCAATACCCTTATAAAGCCTCATAATGCCTCACAGGCCCGGCTCTGAAAATGAAACGAATATTTTGTGCCGAAGGCGAAAAAATATTTTGGGCCTTAAGTAAAAGAATTATTTTGTTAGGTTTAAACAGTTTAACTTTTATATTGGTTTTTACTTGGTAATGATTTGGGTTGTGCAAACACCTTTTATATAAAAACAGGCTAAACATGTTTCAAACGAGACTAGAACCCACAACATTTTGGTTAGAAGTCATACTCTTTTGTCACTAGACCAAGCTAATTGTTATGTACTTGAGTTTAAACATTAACTATATACATATTGTTTTTCATAAAAATACATATAATTTTAAAAAAAAACTCGGGCCTAACAGGGTGTCGGGCCTGAGGCCTTCGACCACCCAGCCCCCCCGTTGGCCGGCCTTGATGCCTCACATAATAATGTAAGGAATTTATCAACCCATATATATAAACCTGAAGGTTACAAATCATTATTATCATTTAGGACATATAAAAGCTTTATTGCACATGGCTTTACCAGTTTTTCCTAAATATATATAAACATGAAGGTTACTTAATTTAAGAAATCAATCTTTTTTTCTTCATTTAGTTTAATCCCAAATCTAAACAATAAAGTTTAACACTTAAAAGGAAGGTATCAATTCCCTCCCATTCTTTTGGCAATCACACCAAACCCAAACCTACAAATTGTCAAAATATATAACAAATCAAAATAAAAAAAATCAAGTAAAATATTTTAAGCACTTTATTATTAATTAATTAAGTCATAGTATCTATAATATATATAAACAAAAACCCAAAAATCCTATGTGTCGCGTGTGGTCGCTCCCCTTTTTTATGAAAGCCACAATATTTCTTGATTTTTAAATGGAGGTCTCTCATTGATTTAACCCAAATTCATGGATATGGGTCTTACCAAAACCAAATAGCTCTTAAACGGGTTATAACATCTCATTAAATTAAAAATTAATCTTACTAATTTTTTGATATAAAAATCTTACAAAATAGGAATGTACTAAAATTTAATATCCAATTTAAAAAGAAAAATATATTATTTATAATTAATAAACAATTTTATAGTAAAAAAAAAACATAAACGGGTCATGGGTCACAAAATCCAGATAGCTTTTAAATGGGTTATAAAATATCATTTATTTATGAAACCCTTTCATCATCAAACCCTAAGTATATTATTAACTTTCTTACAACAAAGAAAATTAAAATCCAAAAAATAAATATTAAAAAACAAAAAATGTAAAACAACCATTCTTTCAAGCCATCAGATTACTTTATTTGTAAATAAAAGCTTCTCACGCATTTGACCCGAATTCACGGATAAAGGTCTCACCAAACCCATATAGCTCTTAAACGGGTTATAACATCTCGTTATATTAAAAAATAATCCCATCAAATAGTTGATATGAAAATCCTATAAAATAGGAATATATTAAAAATTAATATCCTATTTTATTTGAAAAAAAGATATTATTTATAATTAATAAACAATTTTATAATAAAGAAAATAAACGGGTAATGGGTATCACCAAACCCTAATAGCTTTTAAACCGGATTATAACATATCATTTATTTGTGAAACAATTTCATCATCAAACCTCGAGTATATTAATTATTGACTTTCTTACAATAAATAAAATTAAAATCTAAATATACATATATAAATATTAAAAACGAATAATGTAAAACAACCCCTGTAATACTGGGGATAAAATCTAGTACGTATATAGAGGAAACTAGCATCCTTTTGTCCTTCAAATAAAATATCTCACGTGATATATTTTGTTGAAAATTCTTTTTTTACAGAATTAAATTTTTTTTTGATTCAACTGTTAATTAACACCGGCCAGTTTATATGTGAACCAGTACTGTAAATTTACCTAGTTTTTACCATTTGTATTTGGTTAAGGGAAATGCAAAGGGAAACATAAAAAAAAACCCTAAAGAAATATTTAAAAAAAATAATAGCTTAAAATATAAATAAAAAAAAACTAAAATGTTTCCTCCGTCATTCTCGTTCTACAAAAAACACCAACGAAAAGACATAATAACGAAAATAAATAAAAAAAACACAATGATAACTTAAAAAGACAGAATGGATAGCAAAATATAACACAATGTAAGTAATATCACACAATGTTAAGGATTAAAACATAATCAATGACTAAATTAAACAAAAAACGCAATAATAAATAAAAAAACACAATGATTTTTACTCAAAATTATGTCTTTTTTATTAAGAATGTGGAAAACATGATAATATTTTTGTGTTTTTACTTTTTTATTTTTTTACTAAATTTTGAGTTATGATTTTTTATTAATTGATTATTTATTTATTTGAAGTTCTTTTTCTACAAATCCTTCTCACCTTGTCCCTTCTTTTAGAATAATCCGACCCTTTTAAAATTAATTATAAATTAACATGTGAGCTAATGTTTGTTTCTCATTTTAATCATACTGACTTGCATATTAATTTATAAACTATAAACATGATTAACACTCGTTAATACAAGAACCATTGTTAATCGACGTATGAACCTTGTTAGTTCAAATCTAAAAGCTATACATTAATTTTATTAAACATATATAGTGTAACGCTCTTTGAGCATTCCATTTTAAGTTGATTTAACCATAGAGAACTACAATAAGTTCACAAAATTAATACAGGATTAATTATAAAGTAAAATCATGATTAAAATTTGTTCATACAAGAACCATTGTTAATTGATGTATGAATTGTGGTAGTTCAAATCTAAAAACTAGACGCTAATTTATTTAAACATGTATAGTGTAACGCTCTTTGAGCATTCCATTTTAAGTTGATTTAACCATGGAAACTACAATAAGTTCACAAAATTAATACACGATGGATTAATTAAACATTCAATTAAAGAGTATTTCCTTCTCACTTTGGCATATGGATTAATTAATTTTAGTGAAATTTATAATATTTTTTCTATTGATTCTAACCAAATATTTAAATACTTGACATATAAAACATAGGGCGCGCTCGTTTCACAGAATTCGTGGGAATTTAAAGGAATTGGAATTAAAATTCCATGACATGACGTGTTTGTTTTGTTGGAATTGGAATCTTAATTCCATTTTGGTGTGTTCGGTTGTCAAAGAATTGGAATTGGAGTTTAATTTTTTTAAATAAAGGGATTTCAAATCTTTCCAAAATGTGAAAAACTTCAAGTGAATTCATTAGAATCTTTTATCGAGATCTTTTTTGAATGAGGACAATGAATAAAACATTTTAGATTTTGGTTTATATTTTGAGTTATGAATTTTTTTATCATTATTTTTAAGGGTTTTTGATGCTAATAGAAAACCCTTAAAAAATAATAAAAAAATCATAACGCAAAATACAAAAAAAAAACAAACAAAAACAAAAAATATAAAAAAGAAACTAAAATGCTTCCACTGTTATTCTCGTTAAAAAAACCAAAATTTATGTTTACAGGTTACTATTCATTTGTCAAACGAACACATCAAGAATGAAATTAGATTTCTATTCTTTACAATTCCAATACATTTTGGAATGCTTAGATTCCAAATCCAATCATTTAAACTTCAAATTCTATGCAAATTCAAATTCCAATTTTATTAATATGAAACGAATGTGTTCTTAGGCTGAGGGGTGTGGGCCGCTAACCGGGGCGCTAGAGCCCTCCTCCGCTCGCGCCCCGGGGCGCTAACCCCACACCACCGGGGCGCGAGCGCAGAAATCCAGGCAGGCGTGAGGCTGGTCGCGGGAGAAGAGAGAGAAAATGGACGTTGGGAAGGTAAAAAGAGCCGTTGGGAAGGGATTAAATTAAAAAAAAAATATTTTTTCCCTAAATAATACCCCATTTCATCTATAAAATACCTCATTTCACCCATATCAATCACCACAACTTCAAATAAAACCAAAAATCAACCCATCTTCCCAACTTTTTTTTTAAAAAAAATGTCGTCATACTCGATGATCTTGTATTAGATTAGTGTTATTATTAAGTATTATTGTTTGTTTAATTTTTATTATGTTTTTTTTTGTAATTTGAATTTTAAAAAAAATGTGTGTTTTTTAATAATTTATAGGTTTTTTTAATAATACGTTGTTTGAATATATTTATAAAAAAATAAAAAAAAATTCGCTGGAGCCCCTGCTGGAGCCCCTCCACACCAGGGCCAGGGGCTCCAACGGGGGCTCCAACACACCCCTTATCCAGTTTCTCTCTCTGCCACACGTCATAATATTATTGGCTGGAGCCCCCACTGGAGCCCCCCACACCCCTTAGCCTTAAGGTTATTGAGTATGAACTACTATTAAAAGTAATCATCAACAAGTGACGGATATAATTCTCTTCTTTAAATTAAATATTTAATTACAATCATTTAGTAGCTAGCTAGCTAAAAACCAACAAAAAATATTTGTCATGTATTTTCGTCTAGTGGCTAGGGCGTTGTGGACGTGGTCACCAGTTCACAACTCACAAGGCAACTTTATCAATATCCCAAATTATTATATTATAATAGTATCGTCACCGTCTGCAAGTGGACAATTCTTCAAACCAAAGCAAAATATATACCTGGTGAAATATGATTGAACCCTCCTAAACCTTTTTGACTCAAATTTAATCTACCATTGTTACTAATAGCTAATAAGTCATTTTATCTTTCTACTTTTACATTAGTATTTTACTTATACGAATTTATTTTCGTTTACATTATTTTATTAATATCTTTACGTTTGAGCGCACCTCATCTTTATTTTTCGAACTTAAATAGGCTCACGAGTCTATAGTATTGGGAATGATTCTTAAGGAATCCCGTTAACAACGATACCTCAAGAAACCACTTTTAGACATTTAATTTATATTAACATTATTTTGTGACTTGATAAACAATGAAGGGATTTATGTAAACCATGACATATCACACATATGGTAGTATACTAGATAAGTATGCGTAATTATTTTCTAGCATACCAAACAATAAAATGAAAATTTTAGTTAGCGGGATTAAAACTTGTAACCTATCATGTTACATGGTAAACGAGATACGCATCTATAAATACAAAACAAGGTATGTATATGTAAATTCGTAAGGTTACACGTCGTAGTCTTGTGAGTTTAGCTCAAAACATTTACTAAACCAGGGAGGCCTTCGCTTACAATACACTTCGAATAACTAAACCTTTCGAATAAACAAACCTTTTGACCAAGTGAAGTTTTCAAGGCTCTTTCACCTCAACCTTCTCATTTTCACATGGCAGTCCCCATGGCTCGATTGAGCCCCATTCTGCTACTCAAGCATTCAAATTTTTAACATAAAACACAAACAAGGCAATAAAAATTAAGTAAAACTAGCTTCATAATTCATAAACCATCAAACTAAGCCACAAAATACATAAGAGTGAGTCAAATTACAACATAAGAAAGCGGTAATCCTAACCAAACTATCATTAAACAAAATATGAAGCTTCTACCTTTCTAGAAACTACCCCTATTCTTCTACAAAAGAGACCATCTTGCACTTGCATAGAAAAAAGCTAGAAATTAGACGGTGAAGAGCGCGGTGGAGTCGCCCAAAACATGTCCTGATGCATTTGCCCAATTGGCAATAGTTTAGGGGGCTGATTGTAAACTGGCATTGAAGAAGATGGAATATTTTCCCCTTGAGGAGCCCCCCCTCCAGATTGTGGACTAGTTCCAGCATTCACCCCTGAAGTTTGCTGAATTTGCATTTCACCCCCCTCCTCATCATCCTCCAACGGGAGCCGCTCGTAAGTCGCGTTAGTAAACGTCGCTGCAATCACCATCACCGGCCCAGACGCCACTAGTTGCCCGACCACCAACCCACCCACCACTTGCCCTTGACCACCAGCTAAATACACCGTCAGCCCAGTGGCCCCAGGCGGGGACGGGGGCGGGAGAAACGCCCCAGACAAGGACAGGATTTCAAACCGTCCTTGCAAACTCAACACCCCGCCCGGAGCTGCGGGCTGACGGAGTGTCACATTAGTAACAATCCCCGTTCCACTCAGTACCGACACCCCACGGTGTCGGCGCTGAGCGAACGTGGCGATACATTCGGAAACATCACTTCCACTAGTGATTTCCAACACATGGCTCCGGAGAGCATTAGGGTTCTCCTTAGTTATCACAATCGGGGGCTTCGGCTTGTTTTTCGAGCCGGGCGGCCTCCCACGAGGCCGCCTGCCCCACCCGAGCTCGTAGGCTCGGGACACTCCAAAGAAACAATATTATTAAGATGCTCTTGCTCACCAAACTCTTCATCTTCATCTTCGTTAGGGTTTGCACCATTTCCGGTGATATCTAACGCCGTCTTGTCATCTTCCGGCGCCGGCGTATGCCTTAAGTGAATACCCGCCGTCTGGCCCACATTCCCAGCCCACCATCGGTTCGCCATGATCAAAACTTTAGTTAACTCAAACCCAAATAATAATTTGCATGAACACCTTAAACCTGAAAACCCTAGATCTGTAAGTAAGCAAAAAAGGTAAAGATTCAAATATTTGAAACCTGCTATATTAAACCAGATGTGTACGAATAAGCACAGCTATAGATGTGCAGAGCAAAGGTGATAAGAGCATAGACTAGCTAGCAGCCTACTAGTTGAAGAAGCTATAGGTGGTGATGATGATGATGGTTTTTTTAGAAGAGGGTGTGAGTGGGGTGTACGTTTAGCAGGAAGTGCAGAGAGGCGTACGATAAGGGAGAGCAGTAGTATTTGGAATATAGAAAGAAAGGCGGTTTTAGATTTAGATTTAGATTTAGATTTAGATTTAGATTGAGTTGAGGTTATCTATCTTGTGGTGGTCTCTAGAATGAGCCAATAGTGTTTTGTGGAACACGAAGTACAGCTGTTGCTGGCATATCATAAATAAATAATCTAATGTTTAAACATTTTTTTTTGTTTCTTGGCTAAAGGTTGACTGGCTGGTTATTCCATTTTTGACCAAACATTTGCATTTGGTTACCTTTCACACACTCACGTGAGAATGAGATCTAAGTTCCAAGACATAAATGTTTATTAGACCAGATTAAAGTTTAGGTTTTAAAAATTAAATTTTTTTAAAAGCTGGTTGTGTTCAAAATATTATAATTTAAAAGGACCGGTTTAAATTTAAAATAAGTAAAACTTCACTTTTTGGTACGTTTTATGATTATAATTTATAATTTATTTCTGGCCCACTAAATAATTAAATTATTGTTTTTGGTACCTAGTATTTGGTTACGAGGTAATGTTTTATATTATTAGGTAAATAGCAAATAAAATGTAAAGGTACCCCATCCTTTTAACTTGGGTTA
>NW_027502283.1:0-60460 GCF_021521415.1 Bidens hawaiensis
ATCAAAAGTGTAACATTTATATATCTTCAAAAACACGGGAAATATAAAACACCCGTTTAAGTTATTAACAAAAGACTATTTGTTTATGTTATACAACCCACCATTATAATCTTATACAAAAAGAATCCGAGCCATCGGATGTTAGTACTTCGTCATTTCCAAGCTCTAGCTTTGTTCACCTGCAGAAATGTAATAACATACGTCAGCAAACGAATATTGGTGAACACGCTGACGCAAATATATTTCTTTTACTTTATTACCCCCTCGAGACTATGCCTGCCTCGGCCCAACGTGGCTTAGGAATAACAAAGTCAAATAACACATTATAAATATGAGCCTCTACTCTAGGTTACCTCAGCAAACACACCGCAGCGTTCGACTTAGTTAAGTACCCGTAAATATACAACATAAGGTCGTACTCCCTGCAGGAGAGCGTCCTACGACCAAGGGTGGTGCGATCATGCCCATATCATCGCATAGTACCACCTATAGTAAGGATCCATACATACGTATACCACAGCCTGAGGGCTAGGTTTTATACCCTTATTCATAACGGGTCTAGGAAACACATATTTCCTTGTAAACAATTTTAAATAAACAAGTTTAACTCATTTTAAATAAGTAAAAAGGTTGGGGGGCGTATTCACCTTGTCTCTTTAGGATCGGCTTTCACTCACCGTCCAAGGGTCTTTCCCGTTCTTTATCTCGCACCTATATAGTACGAGTATAAATATTTGTTAGTCGGATACACGATCCGGCTTAAGACCTTTAGTCTCATATATCTCAATCCTTGATTGAACCTTTAGTTCAATTCTCTATCTACTTGAAAACCTTTTGTTTTAAAAGTAAATTATAAAACCTTTAGTTTTATATTAAAAACCCGACGTTTCTTCTTCTCCAAGAAACGTAATCTTTTTCTTTTTATTATTTTAGAATACACTTTATTCATTAAATAATATTTCATAACAAAGAATATTTACATATATACTTACACACATATATACGTATTCAACAATATTCATAATCACACTTTCATTTGTTTCTTTGTTATGTTTTCTTTTCTCTTTCTTTTATCGAGGTATCGAGTATATCCTGGACTAAAGCCTTAAAGCCTTTAATATACTATTGAATTATATTGAATTCATCATTACGCCTAACCTTAAGTGGCGTTTAGAAACTCTAGAGAATTGGGGCAGCACTCAGACGCCGCTTTACTTATCTCGATCAACTTTTGATATGCCAACTTCACAACACTATTCGGCACGTCTTTCTGGACTCTTTGCCATAACAACGCCTTTTTGATGAATGAGGGTGGAGGGGTGGCACAAACTCCGAGGAAACGGTGTACACAAACAGGAGATCGTGGCACGCATATCGAGGCAAATCGTTTATATGATTGTCGGGTTGTAGAGAGAGGCTAGTGAGAGAGTGAACAACTGATTTGGGATGTGGAAAATGAACACCCCATGGCTGCTATTTATAGACGAAAATTTTGGTCCCTATCGCGATACGCGATAGGTTTCCTCAGCAGGCCTATCGCGTTACCGCGATATAGGCCTGATGACGGAGAGGGTAGCTCTTGCCACGTGTCAACAACGTGGCAGTCACTGCTCCAGTGTGGCGACACGTGGCTGTAGTGTTGCCTCGTGGTGAAGTGTTGCCACATTGTCGCCACGTGGCAGGCACATGGTGCCACCGTGTGCCACGTGGCACACGTGTCACACACTGTGTCAAACTCCCCCATCCACGATACGCGATGGGAGTCTCTTTTGACTCAATCGCGTAGCGCGATGGGTCAGGAAAAATCAGAATTTTTATATTTTGTACCCTCAACTTTGGAAACCTCGGCAATTTTAGTCCCTATACTTTGTTAATTTACTTTTTGAACTCGAAATTTTCACATTGTTACAATCCTCCCCACCTTGAAACAAATCTCGTCCTCGAGATTGCTTTACTCGAACAAGTGGGGGTATTTCTTCTTTCTCATTTCCGATTCAAGTTCCCATGTATATTCGGGCCCTCTACGCGAGTCCCCATTTTACTTTAACTATTTTCAATGTTCTTTTCTTTAACTTCTTTATTTTCGAATCATCAATTTGAATTGGACGTTTCTACGAATTTTAAGTTCTCGGACATCGGCGTAACTCTTTTGCCGATCACAGTGCCGTCTTCAGTCGTTCTCGGAGATTTGGATAACCTTGTCGGTAGTTTCTTGGACTATCTCGGGTCCAGATAAACTGACTGTCTCCAGTTTCAGACCAACACACGGACGTTTCTACACTTTCTTCCATACAACGCCTCGAACGGTGTTGTTTGAATACTTGCATGATAGCTATTATTGTACGGGAATTCCATTAGGGGCAAGTGGTCATCCCAACATCCACCTAGATCGATCATACAAGCACGGAGCATATCTTCCAACGTTTGTATCGTCTTTTTTCGCTTTGCCCATCGGTTTGTGGATGATATGCAGTACTAAGATTCAACTTTGTACCGAGAGCTTGTTGGAAGATTTTCTAGAAAATGAGACGTAAAAACGACTTTCTCGATCAGATATTATAAGACAGTGGTACACCATGCAAAGCAAACAATGGTGTTTACATAGATACGCGCTAATCTATCCATAGAATACGACTCATTTATGGGTATGAAGTGTGCGGATTTTGTTAAGCGATCCACAATCACCCAAATAGCATTATGTTGTCGAGTCGCCTTCGGGAGTTTTGTAATAGAGTACATGGTAATTAACTCCCATTTCCATATGGGAAGCTCGGGTTGTTGAAGCAATCCGAAGGCCTTTGGTGTTCAGCCTTGACTTTCAAACAAGTCAAACATTTCGCAACATGCGAAGCGACATCCCTTTTCATACCATTCCACCAATAATTTGCTTTCAGATTGTGGTACATTTTTATCACTTCCGAGATGCATCATATATTTAGACCTGTGAGCTTCGTTCAAGATTTTCTCACGCACAACCTCCAACGATTGGTACCCAAATCCTGTTGCCGAGTCTTAGGATACCGTCGTCACCCTTGACCTAACGAGTCAATGGTGACGTTGCGTTTTTCATCGGAGATTTGGTTTTCTTTTATCTCTTGGGTTTGTGCGGATTTGATTTGCTCAAAGAGATCAATTTGAAGTTCTAGGCGCAAAGCTCGAACTCTCTTGGGCTCTCATGCTCTTTGTCACTTAAGGCATCAGCCATGACGTTGGCTTTGCCTTCATGATACATAATTTCGCAATCATAATCGTTTAGAGTCTCCATCCATCGCCGTTGGCGCATGTTGAGCTCTTTTTGATCGAAAATGTGTTTCAAACTCTTATGCTCGGTGTACACAGTAAATCGTACTCCATAGAGGTAGTGCCTCCAAATCTTAAGTGCAAAGATTATGGAGCCTAACTCTAGATCATGAGTCGTGTAATTCTTTTCGTGTACTTTAAGTTGTCGAGAGGCGTAGGCGATTACTTTCTTTCGTTGCATTAGTACACATCCCAAACCCGGAGTGGGATGCGTCACTAAATACCACAAAGTCCTCAATACCTTCTGGCAAAGCCAAAATAGGTGCTTGGGTGAGTTTTTGTTTGAGTATATCGACACGCCCTCTTGTTACTATCGTTCCCCATTCATACTTGATGTTTTTACGAGTTAAGGAAGTTAAAGGAACGGCGATATGAGAGAAGTTTTTGATGACCATACGGCAATAGCCGGCCAATCCTAAGAAACTTCGGATCTCGGTTGGAGACTTCGGGATCTCCTATTTAGAGATAGCTTCAATCTTAGCGGGGTCCACTTGAATACCGTTAACATTGATAATGTGACCAAGAAAATTGCACCTCGTGCAAACCAGAACTCGCATTTTGAGAACTTGGCGTACAACTTCTTAGTTCTAAGAATTTCAAGCAAAGTACGAAGGTGGATTTCATGATCGGCCTTAGACTTAGAGTAAATGAGTATGTCGTCGATGAATACGGATAACGAATTTATCCAAGTAAGGCTTGCAAATACGGTTCATCATATCCATAAACGCAGGCCCAGGAGCATTAGTAAGTCCAAATGGCATAACCGTGAACTCATAATGTCCATACCTTCTTCGGAAAGCAGTCTTTAGAATATCTTCAGATTGGACTTTAAGTTGGTGATAGCCAGAACGAAGATCGATTTTTGAAAAGAAGCTAGCACCTTGAAGTTGGTCGAAAAGATCATCAATACGAGGGAGTGGATATCGATTTTTTATTGTGACTTTGATTAACGCACGATAGTCGATATACATCCTCATGGAACCGTCCTTCTTCTTAACAAATAGAATTGGTGCTCCCCAAGGTGACGAACTCGGTCGAATGAAACCTTTTTCTAAAAGCTCATCGAGTTGTTTCTTTAATTCCTTCATTTCGGTCGGCGCTAAGCGATATGGAGCTTTGGCGATTGGAGAAGTGCCGGGAACAAGATCGATCCTAAACTCTACTTCACGATCGGAAAGAATACCAGGGAGTTCATCAGGAAAGACGTCAGAAAATTCGGAAACGATAGGAACGTCTTTGATTTCTTTTGGCTTAGAATCTTTAGTGACGTAGGCCATGAATGCGAGGCATCCGTGATTTAAACATTTCTAGCCCTAATCATAGAGATTATGCTAACTTGGCCAATATCTTTGTCCCCTTCAATTTGAATCGTTCGTTTATCGGGGGGCTTGAAGTTCAACAGTTTTTGTTTATTGCAGATAATACGGGCATGGTTATCGGATAACCAATCCATACCAAGTACAATATCAAAAACCAGCCAATCTCATGGGTAAAAAACAAATAGGTAACAAATAACCAGCTAAAAGGATTTTTTTTTCGTTTTCAATGGCTTCGGAGATCTTAACGATTTCACCGCTAGCAGTCTCGACGCTTAGAGTTTTATCTAATTTAGTTAATGGTTTCGTTTAATAGACTACATAAAACTAATAATCTATAAAACTCAAGTTGGAACCCGAATCAAATAAAACTCTAGCATAGGTGTCGTTGACTAAAAACGTATCGGTTATGGTTTCTAGCAAGTCAGCGGCCCTTTTTGTGTCGAGTACAAAGACTCGAGCGTTTCCCTTTTTGTCCTTGCCACTTCCACCCGCACCACCTAGCAGCGGGATTGTTCATTGGGCACTTCAAAACTTAAATGGCCCATCTCCTTGCAGTTAAAGCAAGTCATCCTTTTCTTCCAGCAATCAGCAGCATCGTGACCCGTGCGATGGCATGATTCACATACTTTAGAGGAGGTGGGACGAAATTACAATGTCCCTTGTGATACCTCCTACAAGTTTTGCATTGTGGGGAGTTTGAGAATTAAATCGGCTTTGGTTCACGCCCTTTTCCCTTAAATCGATTATTCCCTCCACTTGTTCTTCCTTGAGTCGTTGGTGTCGTATCCTTCTTGTCTTCTTCTTTGTTACGAACCATGCAGCCCATTAAAAAACCGGCCAACTCCGTCGCAAAAGTCAGCGGTTTGTGATAGGTGAGACCTTACCATGTCGCGGATTTCCCGCGGGAGTCCCAAAATATATCGCGTGACTTTGCTGGACTCAGGGTGAACCAGCTGGGGAAAAAAGGCGACAATACTCATGGAACTTGGTATTGTATTCACAGAGGTTTGTCCCAACGACCTTGAGATTCAAAAATTTCGTTTGAATCTGATTCGGTCTCGTGCATGGGACAGAACTTGGCCATCAACAAGGCTTTAATATCTTCCCAACTCAAACCATACATAACATCTCTCCCTTTGCTCATCAACAGAGCATTTCCACCACTCCAACACTTCACCCTTAAACATAAGGGCTGAATACTGAATTTTCCTCAACCTCAGAACACTTACTAGTAATCACTATTGTTTCCATCTCTTCGAGCCACCTCACGGTTTGAAAATGGCTACCTTGTCATCATGGAACTCTTTCGGTCCATAGTACTTGAAGTCTTTGAATGAACAACTACTTATTTTGAGTTTCTTGAACTCATGTCTAACTCCACCGTCGGCGTTAGACTCATGCACGCTTTCCTCGACAACGAGACGGTTTTGGTCGAGATTTTTTTGAGGATTTTTGAGAGGGATGAACGGAAGGATTTGCAGTTCGAGAATGTCTAGACTTGTCTAGATTGAGATCTAAACGCGGATGTCTTCCCTTACAGCATCTTTAATCATCTTTTGAATTTTTATTCATATATTTTCTCGGTAATTTCTTCCTTCTCGCTCGTTCTCGGGGCCTTTTCCCCTTGTCTCTCATTTCTTTTTTCCTTACGAGCATTCTCATTATTATTGCTTTGTTCAGACATTTTTCTTTTTATCTTTTTTCAATTTAGTCTGAAAATTTTAACAACGTTTCTTTTTATTAAGCACACCTTTTATTACACACACACACACCATCTATATATACTAGGTTTCGTAACCCGTGTATTTCACGGCCTGAAAAATGATATAATATCAATAAAAATATGTTTGCATATTCGGTACAAGTTATATGTAAAATCAAACATGAAGTGTATGTTATAACATATGAAACAATTATAATTATTTAGAAAAAATCCATAATGCCAAATAATTTAGTAAGGTATAACAATTTTTCATAAATGAAACTATGTATTACACTAATTATAATAATGACGAAGGATTATAACATAAATTGTTCATAAAATAAAGGAAATAATTCAATGGAAAAAGTTTCCACCAGGTTTGAAAATACCAGTTGTTTCAACAAACTTGTATTGAAGCAAATATGAACCTGAACCGCTCGTTCAAATTAAAATAAAACTAAAAATACATAAATAATGAATTTGAGTTTTAAGTTAAAAAAAGTACCAACCTTTAAAATAACTCTTTTCGACTCATATACATTCGGATCATAACTCTTATCCGCTCGTTTTGACCCAAACTAATTTGATACTATTTTAAAACAACGTGTTTTGACGCGAATTTATTTTAATCAAAAAATTATATTACTTTAAACAGGCGGGTTGGGTTCTTGTTTGGTTCAAAACAAGTTTAGGTCAATGTACTACGATACATAATAACGAATTTTAATTTTAAGTTAAAAAATCTTGTGGTCGATTAGCCAGCAGTTATGGTTTAATTATTTATAATAACTTTTTCTAGGTGGTTTTTTATTTGTGATGGAAACCCATTCCCAACCCCCATACTTTCATTTGTGATGGAAACCCCAATCCAAACCCGCAACCTTGATTCTCCCTATTAATCATCTATATATTATACGAGTGCCCGCGCGATGCAGCGGGTCTTTGAACCCGGAATCTATTAATCACGTAACAATTATGAGTGTTCATGGTTTGGTTTAAAACCTTGAAACCGTTTAAACTGGTCATCGGTTTGGTTTCCCGGCTGGGTTGTTTACTTTCAGTTGTTTTTTTACTTCCTTTATCCTTTCAAGTATCATATTTTGACTTATTTAGAATTGATGATACGGTTATATTAATAAACATTTTAAGCAAATTTTATTATCAAAGCTTAAACTCTTAAACCAAACATGAATCAGATCGTTAATAACAGTTTGGTTTCAGTTTGTTAATTTTTAATGGTTTAGTTTTCGTTTAAAAACAATCAAAACCGGCATTGAACACCCCTATGTAACATATTAATTTTTTCAATTCAAAAAATTATAATAATACTCATTTTTATGGTACAATATTTTTACAAAAACATTAATGTATTGTCGTTTAAAAATCATGGGTGAAAAGTTGGTTTAAAGTTGAAATTGAAAACATGATATGGTTAAAGATGAGGGGGCAAACTTGTAAGTTGAGTGAATTATTTTTAAAAGACAAGTTTACCCTTAATTACACATGTATTTCATGCATTAAGTGTTGTAAATTACTTAAAAATGGGTGTCTTAATTTGCCTTTCTTTAGTGTATTATATATAGTATAGATATATAATAAAAGATATATATATATATATATATTTTCTATTACACATACATATATATATCGTTTCAACGATATATATAACTTGTCCTATCATTACAAGAGAACGTATCATACGTTCTTTATTGTACACATATCACATACAAAACTATTTTACACGTAGTCTCTTCATAACACTTCTTTCCACCGTCTTCAATCTTTCAAGAATTTCTTCACTACCTTCGTTAGTTTGTTGCATTTACGAAGGAGTGTCTCTCCAACTTTCTTCTTTTTCTTCTCTTCCTCGTCTACCTTATTTCTCCGGCCGTCGGTCTCATGCAATGCACGATCCAGATGTTCCTCATATGATTTCGGAACTATGTTGGGGTATCCATACTGCGGAGGTGGGTCGCGATATCCCAGTGTTACCATCTCGTAATGGTTCCGCGGTTCAGGATACATAACATAAGTCTGGTCAGATCCAAGGTAGAGGTATGTCTTGGCGGCTTGATTTTGCTCGCGAATTTCATCGGCATATTCTTGAATTGAAGAAATTCTCCCTTGAAATGGCGGGAAGCTTAATGAAGCTTGGTTCCTTAGTTGCTCCAGATATTCGACATACGGATCGACGGAACCGTAGCTTTGCTTCTTTGGAAGTGAGTGATCCATTCATTGAGTTTGACATCTCGTTAGAGTTCTCAGGATGCTCTTATTCCATTTCTTCCTCGGACTCCTCCACAGGGTCCTCATCATTTTCTTCGAGATCTTCCTCTTCATCAGGATCCTCCTCTTCATTGGGTTCTTCTTCCTCTGGTTCATCTTCATCTTCCTCCATTGGTTGTGTAGTTTCGTTCTCCATTGGGGGCATCTTGAAACTCTCGTAGGGCATCATTACCCTCATCTTGGGCTTGTGGGACCGCCCTTCGGTATTGTTGGGTTGGGAGCTTACATCATTGAAAGTAGAGCTTCCGGTAAACTATCGACATGGGTCGGAATGACACTGCATCCAGTCAGAGGACGGGCTTCGTGGTTCTTCCTTTATGGGTCGGTTTGAAAGGAAGTTATAGGATGGGTGTGCATTTGGGAAATATCCAGTGGGATAGGTTTGTGGTTCTTGTGATTGTTGATACATCAGTATTGTTGGTGGGTGATAGCTGGAGTGTCTCGGTGGCTCAACACTTGGCTTGGGTGGACTATCGGGTACGTCTATCGGGTAATGCCTACTTCCGGGGTAATATAAGGGTTTGGACAAGTCTCGTTCCCCGTCTTGATCAAAGAACGCTTCATAATATCCATCGTTCATGTTATACTCGGGGTAAGGTTCGGCTATACCGGCTTCCTTAGCCTTGCGAGTATAATTCTCCATGAGAGCTTTGAATGACATCTATTAATTTGGGTAGTTTAGAATGTAGAGAGGGATAGAAAGGTTACCAGCCTATCTTATCCTTAAAACAAATAACCAAATAGTTTCCTATACTTGGATCGAAGCTTGGGTATTGTTTTATGATACCCAATTCGCTAAGATCGATGGCTCTGATACCAAGCCTGTCAAACCCCCATCTAGGGCCTAGGAGTGCGACCCACAAGTTGGTATCGTGTTTGTAAATAATTCAGAGTTGTGTTATGTAGCGGAAGACTTATAAAACTTTTAAGGATCAAAAGTGTAACATTCATATATATACAAAAGATGGGAATTATAAAACACCAGTTTAAGTTATTAACAAAAGATTATTTGCTTATGTTATACAAACCACCATTTTAATCTTATACAAAAAGAATCCGAGCCATCAGATATTAGTACTTCGTCATTTCCAAGCTCTAGCTTTATTCACCTGCAAAATGTAATAAAATACGTCAGCAACGAATGTTGGTGAACACGCTAATGCAAAAATATTTCTTTTACTTTATTACCCCTCGAGACTACGCCTGCCTCGGCCCAACGTGGCTTAGGAATAACAAAGTCAAATAACACATTATAAATATGAGCCTCTACTCTAGGTCACCTCAGCAAACACCATAGCGTTCGACTTAGTTAAGTACCCGTAAATATACACATAAGGTCGTACTCCCTGTAGGAGAGCGTCCTACGACCAAGGGTGGTGCGATCTTGCCCATTCATCGCATAGTACCACCTTTGTAAGGATCCAGACATACGTATACCACAGCCTGAGGGCTAGGTTTATACCCTTATTCATAACGGTTTTAGGAACACATAGTTCCTTGTAAACAATTTCAAATATCAAGTTTGACTCATTTTAAATAAGTAAAAGTTTGGGGGCGTATTCACCTTGTCTCTTTAGGATCGGCTTCACTCACCGTCCAAGGGTCTTTCCCGTTCTTTATCTCGCACCTATAGTACGAGTATAAATATTTGTTAGTCAGATACACGATCCGGCTTAAGACCTTTAGTCTTATATCTCAATCCTCGATTGAACCTTTAGTTCAATTCTTATTTACTTCAAAACCTTTAGTTTAAAAGAAAATTATAAACCTTTAGTTTATATTAAAAACCCGACGTTTCTTCTTCTCCAAGAAACGTAATCTTTTTCTTTTATTATTTAAGAATACTCTTTATTCATTAAATAATATTTCATAACAAAGAATATTTACATATATACTTACACACATATATACGTATTCAACAATATTCATAATCACACTTTCATTTGTTTCTTTGTTATGTTTTCTTTTCTTTTCTTTTCTTTTATTGAGGTATCGAGTATATCCTCGACTTAAGGCTTAAGACTTTAATATAATATTGAATTATATTGAATTCATCATTACGCCTAACCTTAAGTGGTGTATAGAAACTCCTAAGAATTGGGCAGCACTCAGGCGCCGCTTTACTTTTCTAGATCAACTTTGATATGCCAACTTCAACACTCGTCGGCACGTCTTTCGGGACTCTTTGCCATAACAACGCCTTCTTGATGAATTAGGGTGGAGGGTGGCACAAACTTCGAGGAAACGGTGTACCCAAACAAGAGATCGTGGCACGCTTATTGAGGCAAATCGTTTATATGGTTGTCGGGTTGTAGAGAGAGGCTAGTGAGAGAGTGAACAACTCATTTGGATTGTGGAAAATGAACACCCCATGGCTACTATTTATAGACGAAATTTTGGTCCCAATCGCGATACGCGATAGGTTCCTCAGCAGGCCTATCGCGTACCGCGATATAGGCCTGATGACGCAGAGGGTAGCTCTGACCACGTGTCGACACGTGGCAATCAACGCTCAACGTGGCAAAACGTGGCGACACGTGGCGGCAGTGTTGCCACGTGGTGACACGTGGCAGCACATGGTGCCACCGTGTGCCTCGTGGCACTCGTGTCACACTATGTCAGACTCCCCATCGCGATACGCGATGGGAGTCTCTTCTGACTCATCGAGTAGCGCGATGGGTCTGGAAAATCAAAATTTTTATTTTATACCCTCAACATTGAAACTTGGCATTTTTAGTCCCTAGACTTTGGAAAGTTTACTTTTTGAACTCGAATTTTTCACATTGTTACAGTCATGATCGGGGCGTTAACGAGTTTGTATTTTAGAAGATCAAACGCCTCGATACACTGTTCAGAGAAGACAAATGGAGCGTCTTTCTCTAGTAGCTTGGTCATCGGTCTCGCAATTTTCGAGAAATCTTTAATGAACCGACGATAGAAACCTGCATGACCTTAGAAGCTACGGATGGATCTCACGGAAGTGGGCGGGGGCAGATTAGAAAGGGCTTCAATTTTAGCTCGATCGACCTCAATCCCCGCACTTGAGATCCTGTGTCCTAATACGATGCCCTCGCGTACCATAAAGTGACACTTCTCCCAGTTGAGGACTAGGTTGGTGTCGACACAACGAGCTATCATCCTATAAAGGTTGGAGAGATAGTGATCGAAAGAATTCTCGAAAAAGAAAAATCGTCCATGAAGACCTCCATGGATTCCTCGATCATGTCGTGAAAGTACATCGCTGGAAAGTAGCTGGAGCGTTACAGAGTCCAAAGGGCATGCGTTTATAGGCAAACGTGCCGTAGGGGCAGGTGAATGTGGTTTTCTCTTGATCATCGGGAGAGATCGGGATTTGGAAATACCCGGAGAAACCATCCAGAAAACAGTAGTACTGCTGACCCGCCAAACACTCAAGCATCTGATCAATGAAGGGTAAAGGAAAGTGATCTTTCCTAGTGGCGTCGTTCAGTCTTCGGTAGTGGATGCAGACTCTCCAACCGGTCATGGTCCTAGTGGTAATAAGCTCGTTCCGTTCATTGGTGATGACAGTCATGCCACCCTTCTTCGGAACCACTTGGACCGGACTCACCCAAGCGTTATCAGAGATGGGAAAAATGATTCCCGCGTCAAGGAGTTTATTGATTTCTTTCTTAACGACCTCTAGCATTTTCGGATTAAGCCTCCATTGAGGCTAAAACGACGGATTTAAATTTATCCTCCATGAGGATTTTATGAGTGCTGAACCAGGGATTAATCCCTTTAATGTTGATAATCTTCCATGTTATCGCCTCCTTATGCTCTTTTAGCACCTTCAACAACTTCAACTTCTCGACCTCCGTCAAGGCAGACGCGATGATGATGGGTAGCTTCCTCTCTTTGTCCATAAATGCATACTCCAGATGATCGGGTGGATCCTTCAGTTCTAAGGAAGGAGGAGGGCTCTTAACGAAAGGTTAGTCTCTCGGATTGTCTCGCACGATCTCAACTGTTGACTCTGAATCTAGGGGAGGTGACACGGTGTCATCCATCAATGGTTGAGTGGTCATGGAAACCATCTAGACCTCCGAAATCTCCTTATCGAGGATCTGTGGGCCCAAGGTAGGCCCACCACAAATGTCAGTGAAAAACTCCCGCACATGTGATACGATGGTGTCAACGAAATACAGGGAGTCATCCGCACATGTGTAACGTCGAAGGTGACGTTATCATCCCCAACTTTCAGAATCAATTTGCCCTCACGGACGTCGATCAATGCCTGTGCGGTGGCAAGGAATGGTCGACCTAAAATGAGTGGGACACTATCATCCTCATTATATCCAAAATGACAAAGTCCACCGGGAAGATGAACTTGTCGATATGAACAAGCATATTCTCGACCACCCCTGGCGGATATTTCACGGAACGATCAGCAACTTGGATACATTCGGGTTGGCCTCGGTTCGCCAAGACCCAAGTTACTGAACACAGAATACGACATGAGATTGATGCTGGCCCAAAGGTCGGCCAAAGCATGTCGAACCGTATCGTCGCCTAAGATGCAGGGAATCGTGAAACTCCCAGGATCGGCAATCTTTTCTGGAAACTTGCTCTGCAACACTGCAGAGCACCCAGCACTCAACGGAATAGAAGAGACCTCAGCTAGCTTCTCCTTATTGGAAAGAATTTCCTTGAGGAATTTAGCATATTTGGGCATCCCGTATTCTCAGATGGAGTCTTGGTGCATCCCGTCATCTTTAGTATCACTCACTAACTTCAAAAAATTCATGTCCTCGTCTTCGGGTTTTCATTTGGTTCTCTCTCATTACAATATTCAACCAATACAAATAATGAAAAACAAAACCCCACCTATTAAAATTTTTAACCATAAAAAATGAGCAAAAACCATAAAATATAAAACCGAAAGTATATACAACTTTTGAACTATCCATTTGTCCAAAACCAAAGTTATTATTAACCAAACACGCAAGGTCGGGCTAGACATATATATTCAACAAAAAAAAAAGATCAAGCAATCTTTTTGTCAAATAAAATAAACAAAAGTTTGACCATACCAATGTTGCCGTAAAATTTTACCTGAATCAAAAACTTCACCAACCTTGAAGTTTGTGATGTAGAACCAGTCAAAATACTGGATTCGACTCGTATGTTGTAACCAAGGTTCTGATACCACTGATGGGCTCCATTGGTGATCAATCAATGGTTTAATGATTAAACCAGGTTTTAATAAAGGTTTCATAGTTATTAATCTCATTAAGTATTATCAACGTAGTGGAATAAATAAAAATGAGTAATCATCACTTTTATGGAACCTAAAAGGATCCGGTTACGAACAATATGAGTACGGTTTAAACAATCAAATTAAATATAAGTCAAAACCGACAATATTTAATTTTACCTCGGTTAATAATTAACCGGTTGAGACACCGAGGGATAACAAGCTTCATTTGGTGACTATACGAACGAGACAAAGCCCCGATGGTGGCGGCGCACGATGGTAGCGGTAACAGCAGTGGCTACTCAACGACGGTAGCCGACGGTGGTGGTAGAGGGAGAGAAGAGATGGAGAACCTTTTGGTGGCTAGGATAACTTAGTCTCTTTATTAGGTTATTCCTTAACTAACTAGTTAATAATATTATGCTCGCTACCCAATGTGTAACTCTCACGGGTCATAACTCAGTCGGCCGCGTTGACTTAACCAAACCGGTTCACAATTTCCAACATATCTAACAACAAACTTTTTGTAATTAAATTTTCTCACCCCGTTAATATTTGTCTTGAATCGGTGAGCAAATACAGAATCGGTGAGCAATATAGAAGAGCTTTATTTCAATCAAACATTAAAGCCAACATCGAAAGTGATAATTGACTTAGCCAGTGACACCATATGCTACTTTGTTTAATGCACAGGATAGAAAGAATGAGTTAAAGGTGGTTCGGTTAGGAACAAAAACATACCAAAAAGCAAAACAGTCAAAAGATTTATATTTGGCGTATCACAATCATCTATAAGGGTTCATGTAGAGGTTAGTAATGGAGGAGAACAAACTTGATCCGGGACCCATCCTGTTAATAGTATAAATGCAGTTACTAATGGCAGGTAAATAGTTTTAAGGTATTTAGTTATTTGTTTTTCTTAAAAACCAAACCATAATAGTATGGATCTGAGTTATAGGATGAGGGTTCAATTATAAAATTTTTTTGTAAATTACAGAAAATCAATCTTTTAAAGCCGAATTATTTTTTTACAAGCCTTAAATGTGTTTTTTCCCCTCATGTTGAAACAAATCTGTAAATTAAAGAAAATATACAAAAAAATTTCCATGTGTTATTATATATTTGTGAAGTTATGCAATGCAGGTTACTTTTGTGAATTATGAAAACTATAATAAAGGTAAAACTTTTGTGACAGTATTATTGCTCTAAATTTGATGTTTTAAGCCTTAAAAAGGCCTATCATTAAGGCATTAACCTGCTAAGTAACACAACCATGCAACTCGTTTATAATTGATTGGTCTCAAATCTCACCAGACGTAGAACCCTACTTTCTAACATGTTTTGGGTCAAATTGGGTCATATATACGTTTATTAGGGGTGTAAACGACCTGAGCCAACTCGTTTCGAGCAATTTTTTTTAAAGCTGAAGCTCGGCTCGTGAGTTGTTTTTTCAAGCTCAGGCTTGGCTCCTTTGTTATTTTATAATTAGTTTATATATGTTTTTATTCTTTTTTAAAATATGTTGAGAAAAACCTTAAACGTGCCTATGCTTAGTTCGAGAACATGTAGTACCTTAAACAAGCCAGAGCTTGGCTCAAGCTTAGTCGTGCACTGTGAAATTAACACATACAAGTTTAAACGAGATCTTATTAAAAATTACATGGATTCATTATGGCCCGACAAGCTTAAACGAGCTTCCTATACAATGCTTGCGCTTGGGATCGACAATGAAACAAGCTTTATTTGGGGCTCGGAATTGGCTTAAGCTCGAAAAAAATTGGCTCATTTTGAGCTATTGTTGTCCCAAGCCTAAGTGGCTTGCAAGCAGCTCGGCTTATTTGCACTTATGTGTACGTTTAGCACAAGTTTAATTAGAACTATTCAGGTTAGTAAAGACTAAAGATAAATCAGTAGTACATTGTTGTCAAATTTATGGAGTTGGTGTTCTTTCATGTTAAATTGTTCAAAAGAGTTCACATACTGAATGTTAACATATGGTTTCTTGAATTGGGCTGTCAAACAAGCTGGGCTAACTACTTTGTGACTTTGTTGTTTGTTAATTCTAATTACATATGTTAGACACACAATCTTATTTACACTATTAAGCTTAATCAACGCTTATGAAGCAGGTCACAAGCTAATGGTATTATGGCTATCAAAGCCAGTTGCAGAAGTATAAGATCCAAAGAAGTGGTTGTTAGAAGTCCCGATGCCAATGAAATGAAGAAAAAACAGAACCCAAGAAACCGTTAGAATTCCCGACACTTAGTGTTGAGACCTCAAATGAATTATTTTAAGATTGAATGTGTGTGTGTGTGTGAAGTCTTGTGTATTTGTTTTAGTCGAGGATAACCGTATGCCGGTGAATGGTAGTTTTTCCTTTATATTGATTGAACATGACCCTATTACAATAAGAATGTGTACATATATAGTGTCCTGGAGGAATCTTTTCCGGGACCGTTACTCTAGGGTCTAGCCTATTGTCCAGTGGTTTCTTCCCACTCTCTCTAACTTCAACAAGAGGCTTGCTATTATCCGCTGGGTATGTCCTTTCCTCCAGGAGTACGTAAGCTCCAGCTCTGTCGGGTGCCAGACCAATAGCGACCAGTCTCTTGTTGACCTCAGTCCTTGTCTTGGTGTGCACTAGGTATCCCTGGATTGGGCCTCACTTCTTGGGCTTGCCTATCTTGCCATTGCTTCTTTGGCCTTACCAGGTTAAATCTTAGGTAGCCTCTTCAAGTCTCCCAGTCTATTATCCTTGTTATTTATGACAAGGATAATTAACTAAACTATAGCCCGTCATCCCCTTTCTCCCATTTGATTTCCTGTCTTGTGGAAGGGAAAATTCCCAAAATTGCCCATTTTTAGTTAGTGTTTCCACGTTTATCCTCCATAATTCAAGTTTCCAATTTTAGCCCTTTGCTATCTCGTCGCCGACGACATGATAGCGATAACCGACGACGCGTTAGCGAAACATATAGAATAACGACACGTGTCCAACGACTCACATGTGTTATTGTTATCTCGTCGCTGCGATGCGTTCTTGTTAACGAAGTCAACTACTCACATTGCCGGCGATTTGTTAGGTATAACATAGGGTTGACGACGCGTTATGTTACTAATGTAGGGTAGCAGCGATGCGTTATCACTAACGCATAGCGGAACCTCTGCGTTAAGCATTAACGTGTCGTAGAACCCTTATGTTATCCACTAATGCATCGCCTAACCCCTTAGTTGTCCACTAACGCATCGTCCCTTTCCTCTTCACCACAAACATATTGTTAAACACCTAAATTTTTTGATTCTCTATCACTAAAACATCTTCACTTAAAAAATGGAAGTCGATAACATTGTAGTTTGTTATGGTGGCAACTGGGAATTTAGAAAAGGAACTTGTGAGTACCTTCCATTTGATTGTAAACGAAACGGTGTAACTCTAAGATCTAACATGAGCTATTTAGACCTGATGAAATATATTAAACTTTGGTTTAATTTTACCTATATTTCCAGATTATCTTATATGCTCTCAACAGATCTGTACCCTATTGATATAGAAGACGACCATGACATGTCGGTTTTTTTTAAACGTGTAGAAAAATCAAAGAATTCAGTAGCTTATGTGTATGTTGTTTAAGATGATAAAGGTAAGTTGAAATTAGATCCTATTTCTTCCAACGATCTTTTTCCGGTTGAAACAGAGTCTTTATTAATTCCGGATCTGAACATACCTTTTGATTCACCTTATGAATCATGTCATGGTGGTGGATTTTTAGGCCATGAAGAAAAAAAAGATTGTAATCTTGAACCTTCTGATCACCAAGCATTACTTTTTGAAGGTTCTTCAAAATCAAAAGAGCCTGAAGCATGCTTGTCCGCCAATCCAATTTTAAACAAAGTATTTATGAGCAATGAAGCATTACAGCTGGAACTTGGAATGATGGCACTAACGGATGGCTCTGAGTTTAAAACCAGTAGATCTTCTAAACAACGATTTGATGTTTGTTGTAATTCGGAAGGTTGTGCGTGGCTTTTGCGGTCACGTAACGTCAAGGACACCGAAGCTTTTTATGTGTCGTTTTTTAATGACACTAACACTTGTTCTAAAACTCAAACATTCCCTCATAATCGCAACGCAAATAAAAAAAGTTGTCGGTAATTGCATTGAGTATCTGATTAACGACAACTCACGTAGCATTAAAGGAAAGGACATTATGAAAATTGTTGGTCAAAGATTCATGGTCGATTTATCCTACAAACAAGTTGGAGAGGGAATGTTCATGTCGAAAGTATTCTTGTTGGTTCTTCTGAGGACTCGTTTGCCAAACATCCTATTTACTGCCACAATTTAGAAATTGCCAATCCCGGTACTCAGACTCATATTTTAAGAGACAATCTGAATCGTTTTGAAATGTTATTTGTCGCTCTTGGTGCAGCTGTAAGTATCATTAGTGTTTATTAAATTAATTAATTCATTAGCTGTAAGTATCATTATATTTATTCATTATATGTTTATTTTCTTAATGATTTCAGATTAGAAGTTTTATTTGCCATTTGCGACATGTGATTATTATTGGCGGGGCACATTTGAAGGGGAGTTTTAAAGGAACAATGTTTTTGGCGGTCGGAATGGATGGTAACAACAAAATTTTCCCTATTGCATACGCTGTTGGAAAGACGGAAAGTGGTGAGTCATGGACCTGGATTTTAACGAAACTTAGAGATTGTGTTGGTGACCATCCTAACCTAGCCATAATTTCTGATCGGGCCGCATCGATCGACTTAGGGATTAGGACCCGCCTTTCCACGTGCGTATCATGGTGTTTGTTGTCGACATTTGTTGGTTAATCTCTGATTGAAGGGGAAGCTTGAGCAACGTCTGTACTGGGCAACGTGTAAAGCTTATACTACCAGCAATTTTAATCGACATTTCAAGTTACTTTGTGCAAAACGTCTGTCCGTCAGGCCTACCTTAACAAATCTCGGTTTTGGGAAATGGGCCAGGGCACATTGTCCTATTCGGCGTTATAATATAATGACATCAAATAGTGCAGAGTCTATAAATGCCTTGTCAGTAGATGAAAGAAAATATCCGATCACCAAACTAACGGATTACTTCATCGACCTACAAAGAAGATGGTATTATGAAAGGAGACAAGATGCAGGTATGCATAATTGAATTTCATATAAAAAAAAAAGCATTGTAAATTAAATTAATTAACCTTTGGAATATTTATATACAGCAAAAAGTAATCATTTACTTTCCGCATGGGCCGAAAGCAGAACATCCCGGAAAAGAGAGAAATGTAGAACGTGGAGGGTTACGGGCATAGACCAGTACCGTTATAATCTCCATGATGGTGGTGTACAATGTATAGTTGATTTGTTGAACCGAACATGTCGTTGTCGCAAATGGTAGGCGTCGGGTTTACCATGTGGTCATGTTATTGCTGTTTGCAAGCATTTGAGACAAAGTGAATGTAGTCACTGGGAAATGGACTATTATAAAAAAGATATCCTCATTGCCTCTTATTCAGAGCCGATAAATCTTGTATCAAATGAATCCGAATGGGTTGTGCCGGATGATTTTACTCCTTTACTCCCTCCGCATATGGATAGAAGACAAGCGGGTCAGCTCCGAGAAAACAAACGTATTCCGTCTCGTGGGGAGGAAACAACCCCTCCAACCTGTACTCGATGTCATGCAACAGGTCATAAACGGAATAAAGGTACAGCGCTGCTTCCATCTCTGGTATCCCGTCCTTTGAAGGTTCGAAAATCTAATCCACAGCGCAATGCAGACAATCTTCTTGATCACCCCACATGCTCCACCATTCAAGCATCGAACAAATGTTCTTACTTTCGATTTAAACGAGTTTTAGATTGAATGTAACTTTATCTTTTGATTAACAGTGTTATTGTAGTTTATTAATTTAAAAGCATGTTTCATGTTTTATTGTTTTTTCATTTTTTTTTTGCTTTCTGTTTGGATGACCATATTTCTACAGAGTGATTAGTTTGTCCATAAAAGGCCCCTCAAGTCGAGTTATTGACTTTTGAGTCAATGAGTTGAATAATTATAGTTTTGACACTATGAATCAAATAGTTTGACTTTTAAGTCTAATTAACATGAAAATAGATACCAACACATCACCCATGAATATTTATCAAAACAGATACAGATACACCAATTAATAAAAAAAAGGGAATTACCAAATAATTCATAATCGAGGGACATATTTAGGCGTGGCCGGGACGGGTTAAACAACGCCAAAAATAAAACTGGTATGCCATGAAGCGGCGGTAAGACATACATGATGTCATAAAATCTTTGTTGATTTCTAGCGGTTTACCGGTAACCAAGTGTTCCATTAACATGCAGATGTAAACTGCGCTGTTACCGTTGAGATCGTTGTGACTCTTAACAAATTCATCGTTGACACCAAATGTGATGCATCTCTCTGTGTAGCCACTCTTCTTCCAGAAAGCAACATTTACCAACAATGCTCCAAAATACACTGCAATCTTTGTAATACTAACAGCATTTCTGTTGCAAGAATCTAACAGGTTTTTAGAGAAACGTGGTGGTAAAATTGTCCATCTCATATTTGATATTCCTTTATTTTGAACCTCTCTATTTCTCCAGTTTATCAATCTTCCAACCCAACCTTCTATGTGCTATCAAACAAAAGGATTTTCAACAAAAAAATAATTAAAAAAACCGTAATATAAAAGGTTCGTGCTTAAAAAATGGTTGGAAAGCTTACCTCGACTGTCAAAGAAGTATTGGAATACCCTAAAAGAGCACCCCAAAAACTTTATAGGTTGAGTAAACACGGCAGAGTAACAAAACGGTGCATCTCCGGAGGTATAGAACTCATTAGCGTCACTTGCCCAAATATCAGATACATTATCAGGAATCGCCCACTTCACTTTAGCATGCGGACGGCTGGAAGAAGATTCTGGACGATTATTTAGACGTCTCCATTTTGGTAAACTCAAAGTTGCTGTTTTATCAATGGGTTGTTAATTATATTCATTAGCCATTCTAAAAGTGAAATGTGTTACAAGGGTGTGTGTTTAGAAATGAGGAAGCTGCATATTTATAGATTAACTTTAAAACCTTAACTTGCATCAAGAGAGGGACTACAATTAACAATAAATTCTATTATCAAAAAACTTTCAAAGCATAATAAATGTTCAGCTAAGTTTTAAAAAGCATATTAAATGCTCAGCTTCCTAACCAAAAAAGGAGTCAACAATAAGACATTAAACACAATAGTCCAACTTGAAATAATAAAAATTAAACATCCAACTTCGGCTTTTTAGGTCGTTCCATTTACCAAACTTTGTTTGCATACAAAATCGCAGCAAACTTCCAACGAAACGCCATAGCAACAACGGCCGTATCTTCTTCCTCTACAAATAGGGGTTGTTTTTTTGTCAAACGCCTAAGAACAAGCACAACCAGACGCCACAATCGCCTAAAGGTGGGGATTGATGAGGAACATTTTCTGGAAATATTCGTTCAAATGGGGGCTCCCCGTATGTTTTTCCCATATCATACCCTTGACACGCCACCCATGTTGGAAAGTTTGCATCTAGATAGTCACACAATAAATCCCTCTCTTTTGCCACGAATGTTGGGTAACTGTTTTAAAAAAAGAGATCAAATTAAATTGCACTATTTTTAAAGAATAATACACAATGTTCAAAATAGAGTTAAAACGATTTATACCTATCATATACGGTCATCGTCCAATTACGCATATCAATACAGGCCAGTACCCAATGGAGATCACTAACATTGATGGGTATATAAAACTGCAATTACAAAAGTAAACAGTTTATTAACAGTTAGATAATATAAGTTGCTCTATAGAGCGTGTAAAACATTAAATCAAACTTAAAAAATTGCATTACTTGCCTTTTCAACGGACTCAAGTGTTGGAAAGGGGGGCATTTTACCATTGACAAATTCTGGATGCATTTTTTTTCCTCTCTCAACAGCGATAACCACTCAAGGGACAAGATTATCCAATTCGATTGTGGTGGTCTTTCAAGTAACATAATATAAATCCATAACTTCATATGCTGTCCATAATTAACAAATTAAACAAACATTAGTGAAAAAAAACTAACTCGATAAATTAAACTTCAAATACTTACGAAGGTCTCCAACCAACCGTTTTTGGTTTCACCAATCAACACGTTCCAAAAATCATTATCCATAGCTAACCCCGAGTCAATGGATGTGTAAATATAAAAATTTTTTTTCTTGCCTAGATCCTTATAAGCTCTTCAGAAAACTCCCTTTCACCTTTTTTCACTTTTTCTATTTTCTTGAAACCACTTCTAATGGCTTCGTAAGGGGTTATTAACGCCCTAGATGGTTTTCGGTTTCTTTTTGGACGTTGATTTTCAGGTGGAAGCTATTAAAATTTAAGAACGTTATAATTACAAAAAATTTGACTAACAAAGTTGTGTATTCAAAATGAGTTGCTTACTACTGGCGATACTTCAACAACGTCCAAATCAGCAACAAGAGGAGTATTGAAATCAAAACATAGGTCATCCATATTTACGTCAACCTACAATGAACCAAACCCTTATACATTTATATATCAAGTCATATAAAATTATTATAACAGATAATTATTATTTACCTGAACATCCTTAACTTCTTCAAGGTTCTTGTTACTTGATTTACCTTCGTCTGTATTCTCTTCAGCTATCTTGTTACTTGTTTTATCTTCATTTGTATTCACGCTTAACCTCTGTGTTATTCAATAAGAAATAAAATAATGAACGTAGGATAATACAATTAAACAATTTGAAGATGATTTGCAATAACAAATATGAAATCTTACACCGAAAGCGTTGCAAATCTCAAGATGATGCTTTTCACTGTTCTGGTCTTGCATATCCAGGTGTCTTATGATCTTGGCAAGTTGATCACAGATATCATTAATCGCTGGAAACTGAATCAAACTGCTCACAAAGTCGTTCTTTTTCTGGCTGTTGGCTACTTGCTCTGGATGCTTAGCTTCAAAACCAGAATTAGTGTTACATTGGTTAAGTTCAAAGTTACCATGGTTAAGGTCAAAACCGGCATCATTATGATCAAAACTGGCATCGATAAAGACATAACCGGATTCAAACCCGGATTGGTTTGCTTGAAAGCCTGTGGGGTTACATTGAAAGCCTGTTTCGTTCGCCGGAATGTAGTTGCATCCCACTTGAAATCCGATTTGGTTCGGTGGTAAATGGTTAGCTTCGAATACTGTTTGGTTGTTCAGGTTCAAGGGAAAGTCGGTTTGATTGTTTAGGTTCAAAGAGAAGCCGGTCTCATTGTTTTGGTTCGGTGCGTGGCCAGATAAGACATGCTGAAAATTGGAGAGGTTAGCTTGAAAGGCGGTTTGGTTATCGGTACATTCGTCTATCATCTTTGGTAATCTTCGGTTTAGCTTATCATCAAGATATGTACACGTGTCCATGAACCAAACACAACTTTCCTCTTCTTTGGTAAACCTTAACGATCGTGGCAGATATAGTTCCTTTAAGGTAAAAAAAACTTAAATGTTAGATGGATTTCTTTAGAAATATTAGGCTATCTTAATTAAAATACATACCATTATGGACTCTGTCAAAATTTTACAAATTGTGACTGATCTAAATCCACTGGCTTGTGTCCACCCAAAACATCTGGGAATTTCTTCAAAATATGTACATTGCCTTTTTAAAATGTACGGGAGACAATCAAAGATCCATATCTACAATAGTAAATAAACATTTGATAGCCACATGTTTAAACATTAATTAATTAACTATTAACTTAAAAAATATAAAACTAACCTTCAAGGCAAAAACAAACCCAACCGCTGCATAGGATAATAACGGTTTTCCGTTTTTGGTCTTTGCTCTTCTAGACACAATTGTATATACTCTTGTATAGTCTATTCCAAATTGGTACACCCTAATGGTAACTATTCCACTGTTCAAAGCTCGCTACTAAGTGTAGGTGTTCCGGCTCAACTACTTTTTTTTTTCAACACCCAAAATATAGAATATAAGATAAGTAGTAAACATAAACGAACAACATCATCCGTCTTTAATTTCTTTTCTTTTCTAGATTTTAAGAAAGACTTTATTGTTGAAATTCTAATGGTGTCTTCTTTAATACCAATTCTTCGCAAAAACAGAATACCACTGTCACTCACATAAGGATTGTCACCAAATGTAAAACATGTTATGCATGAAAACTCTCTAGGACCAAAACGAATGGGACCTTGTCCCACAACGACATCATAATATATCCCGTCATATTGAGGATCAAATGTAGAATCTAATTGACGAGTAAAAAAAGCGTGCATTAACGGGGCATCGAGGTGGGTAGTCTCGAGTTTAGTAGTCCATTCAGAAAAACATTGTTCCTCCCAACATTTTTTTGTGTCTTGGTTACGTTTTAGGACTGACTTAACCACATCCAGATCAGCCCATACAATTCTAGTGTGAAGGATCAACTGCATTAAGTGGCATAATATAAAAAACTAAGTTAGGGATTTTATATTACAAATTAGGGTTTAACGGGTTTAACACATAATTCTGGTTCAGTAAAAAAAAAGTTAGGGTTTGCATACCTTATCTGTTTCTTGCTCACATTCATGCTCCAGTTCTTGTTCCGATTCAAGGTCAGAATCAGACTCCATATCAGGATCAAACTCATCATTGGTATCATGTTTCTCATAGAGATCCATATCGTGATTCAAATCCATTGTAGCCGAAACCTTTGTTGGGTAAAAAAGAGTAGTGGCAGACGTAGGTGTTACCAGGGGATAAAGGTAATATGGGCTGGTGGAAGTTGAAAGGTTGGGCGGGAGTTTCAATTCTAAACGGGCCTGGGAAACAATATGCTGAAACGAAATGTTAGGTTATATAACATGACGTCGGAACCCTACGTTAGTGATAACGCATCGCTGCTACCCTACGTTTGTAACATAACGCGTCGTCAACCCTATGTTATACCTAACACGTCGCCGGCGATGTGAGTCGTTGACTTCGTTAACAAGAACGCATCGCGGCGACGAGATAACAATAACACATGTGAGTCGTTGGACAGGTGTCGTTATTCTATTTGTTTCGCTAACGCATCGTCGGTTATCTCTATCATGTCGTCAGCAACGAGATAGCAAAGGGCTAAAATTGGAAACTTGAATTATGGGGGATAAACTTGAAAACACTAACTAAAAATAGGCTATTTTGGGAATTTTCCCCTTGTGGAAACAACTTTTGGACCCATGTTATTAAACGAAACCCACTCTCACTTAGGCTTTGGCCTAACACACAATCCGGCCCAACCTCGATCCGAGATATAGAGGCGGTAAAACTTGTGGTGTAAATTGAATGTACACGCTTTCCCATGTTGTAATTATTCGCTGCATAAACATCTTGTCACCATAACTCCTTACTTACCCTTCTCTTTTTTAAAACGAGTTTGTAGTCATTCTCTGAATGACCTTTTCTCTTACAGAAAGTGCACATGACTAATGGATTGTTTTTAAAAATTTTGATTTGCTTCCAACATTTTCCTTGATGTCTTTTTTCATAGTTTTCATAAATGGGTCTTGTGAATTGAGGCGATCATTTTTCTTCCTCGATTTTCTTCACTTCTTTTGTGTTATCGATCTCTTTTTCCTGAAGCTTTATTGCATATTTGGATAACATCATAGCCTCGGAGGTTGTCTGTGGTATATGAAATTTTACTTCTCTTCTAATATCTTTTGGTAGCCCCGATATATATTTCATAATTTTGTCGTACTCCAAATCATCTAATTGCGGAGTTACTTGACTATATTCTAAAAATTTAGCATTGTATTCCCTAAGATTGTTATCAACAACCTTCTCGTCCAATGGCAGAATTTGGTTTTGTTTTATTTTGTTAATTTGGCAAAATTTCTGTAGAATAAGATCTTTAAATTATTCCCAACTTAAATTGTACACTACTTCATATCCTTTAACTTGAAGTAATATTCTCCACCACTCAAGAGTTTTATCTTTGAACATTTGTTAAGAACACCAAATGGCTTGTTTACTCGTGCAAGTAATATTGCTCATGATTGACTCTTGCTTCTTAAGCCATTTCAAAGTGGACATGGTATTTTTCATTTCCATGGAATTTCTTAGGTTTGTATGCTTTGAAACTCTTAAAATTATATTCCGAATGAAGTTTGGGTTTCTTACTATTCTTATTCTTTAAGTCGTTCTATTGACTAAAGTGGTTGCTAATTTCTTTTGATGAATTAGACTTACTTTGAGTGCTTTTTCTTGATCTTAATTGACTAGGGTTTTTAAGTATCTTTATTATCGGAGCCACGGCTTCATTAATCATTTCCCAAACTTCGTCTGTATATTGGACATTCATTTCTTTATTTCTAATGTTCCATTTACTTCTAACTTCTTTGGAAGAGTTTCCTTTTATATTTTCTTCTTTTGACATACTACAATAATCCATAGATTTGTTTAATATTTAAGGGAATCAAAACATATATTGTATAACGCAAAATTTTCTACAACGAAATGGTCTAGCAAAATCTCATTGCCACCAATTGGTTGAATCAATTGTTTTATTCTCCGTATATTATTTATAATCCCAGTTTACTTATTCGTCATGAATGAGGATCTTTATATCTTTATATCTACTAATTGGTTTATTTTACTTGATCATGTTTCAAAAATTTTTCTTTTATTTTTGTTTGTTGTGACCCCTTTACTATTCATATAGTGAAATTTGGGGTAAAGCTAAATTCGTATTTTCTTCTTCCTTTTCTGTCAGAAGTTGACTTGTTCTTTTAGTCGGATGGTAGTCGGATATTTCCCCATTATTAAATAGGTAGAAAGGCGTTCTTATCTTATCCGTACTTGTTAGATATTATCCCTAACCTTCTTTTATATATCGTCATAATTTTTTTTATTGTTAATTTAAGTATTTAAACTTTTACTAAACCTATATAATATTGTAATAAAATTTCTATCTACAATTTGATCAAAGCCTAGGTATAAATGAATACTTAATTCGCTCTGTCACACTCCAACCGTTGGTACCAGTTTTATAAATATATCAGAGTTTATTTTAGCGGAAGACTTTTTATTATTTAAAATAAAATATTTATATACTTTGAAACCATTATTAATAAAATATAAATTCTTTTGATTGAAAATTTTCTCTTGTAGTAAAAACCCAAGTATTTGTTTTATAAACCATTGTTTAATTTATCGTGTTATTTTAATACATTAAACACCAAGGCTTCTATACCTTGCAAACATCCACTTCATGAATGACTTTAATTCCTTGATACTATATTTTCCTGAAATGTTAGAAAAATACGTCAGCTATATGCTGGTGAACACGCTGACACGAAAATATTTTTATTTACTCAATTACCCCTCAAGACGTAACTTAGGTCTCGGCCCATCGTGGCTTATGAATAATTAAGTTGAAAACATAAATTAAAATATAAACTTAGGTTCAAACATCCACTCCATCGAACCGCTCAGCAAACACCGCAACGTACGATATAACTTAGATACCATAGTATACACATGATTACCCTCACTCGGACGTAACCTAGGTCAGGCCCGTCATGGCGAAGGCAACTAACCATGTGTGGTGCGGTGTGCCCACCGACTTTTTACCACATATGTAAGGATCCAAACAAACGTATATGACAGCATGAGGGCCAACGTTTACTTATTGTTTATAAGGTGTAAGAGATAGGTAATCTCATGTAATTAATTCAATTTGACTCGATTTAACTTTAGTTATAAAAGTTTTGGACGTATTCACCTTGTTGACGATTCAGCTTCTCTTCACTGATCGACGTTTCTTTCTTTGTTATCTCGGACCTAGAGTACTAGTTTAACTAATTGTTATTACCAGATCAATTATCTGGCTTAAGACATTTAGTCTTGTATGCATATTCTTTACCTCGTTCTTATCTTATTGAACCTTTAGTTCAAAAATACTTTTCTCCTTCTAACATGTTTGAACCTATAGTTCAAATCATGTATCTTTTATTCTTATGTTCGGACCTTTAGTCCGACATGTTTTCTTTTCTAAAATCTATGTTTTTCAAAAACGTATACTTATATATATACATCATCTTAGTTTATATTAATAACATAAACAGTATATATATTCATTTACTTATTTTAAATACTTTTAAATAATTCTTTTATCTTTATTTATTAATAAAAATTATTTCATTTATTTTTCTTTTATTTCTTTTCTTTTATTATTATTATCTAAGATCATTTAATTAATAATTTCACTTTATCTATAACAAATAATTGTATTCATATCTTTATCTTTATATAATTTATTTGCTTTACTTTCTTTTGTTTATTTGGAGGTATCGAGCATTCCCTCGACTAAGTTCTATGCCTTTTAATATTTTTTAATATTTTATTCGGGCATTACTCCTACCTTACTTGGCTTATTATTTTCGAGATTCTCGGGCAGCACTTCGACGCTTACACTTATATCGAGAATCTTGATCAATACCTTCTTTCACGTAAAACGAGGTTCACCAGTCTTGAAAATTTGTCGGCACACATTTTGAGGCGAGACGTCGGGTCGTCTCGGGATGTCACATACTTCAATGTATGTCAACGGTGTATTGCACGTACTTCGATGTATTCACGGTTTATGGCACGGATTACGAAAAGGTTCGACACGCTTTACAAGGTAGGGAGATGGTGACTTAGCGAGAGAGTGAATTGGTGTGAGTGAGGATGACGGCTAGAGCCCCTTATTTATAGGCTGATTCGGTTCTCCATCGCGATACGCGATGGTCCAAGAGACACGCCGTCGCGTATCGCGACTAGCCTTGGTGACTCACCACGTAGCCTTGCCACGTGGCTAGCGCAGTACCACGTGGTAACATGTGGCAGACGTTGTGCCACATGGTGACATGTGGCAGAAAAAATGTCACATAATGACACATGGCGCGGTACCACGTGGTGACATGTGGCAGACGTTGTGCCACGTAGTGACACGTGGCAGAACAAAATGTCAAATAATGACACATGGCGGGACATGTGTCACGCTGTCAGACCACGTCATCACGATACGCGATGACGTTGGGTCTAATGTGATCGCGTATCGCGATCTGTCGGAAAATTCTGAATTTTTATTTTTGGTCCTTGATTTTGGAAACAAGGTATATTTGACCCGATATTTTCGTGATGTTACAGACGGGACACCTCCTACACCTATCTTGAATATTATGGACAGTCGCACATGACATTATTACCTTCTAGAAACCATAATTTTTCAGCGTATCTTTCTGAGTATCAACAATAATGGAAATATAAGTTATTTTGTGCTTTTGTTCTTCATTCACTTGCCATTATTAGCAACTTCCTGTTTGTGATTGATTCCACCAGTCACATTCAATAGGTCTTCATAATTGTGTTTCGTGTGTTCTTGTCTGATTATTTCTTATTGTATGCACGAAATCCGGTCTTGACAAGTGGTATCAGAGCTGTTGAGCTCATTGAAGTCCATTGAATTGCTGTTTTGGTGTTTCGTCTTCAGATTTCTTAGATTTGAGATGAATTTTCGAAGGTTTAAGAAGATGACTAAACACTGTTCCGTTAAATAATGGTGTCACTTGTTCTAATTTCTTCATTTAGATTCACATCTTCAAAGTTTGGAGGTTTAAAAGTATTCTAATTTTATATCTACATCTTATTTGTCTAATTTTGGTCTAGATCTTGATTGAAATCCATTTGAGATTCTTTATTTCACTTAGATATGACTTTTCTAAGCCAATTCTACACTATTTGATTAAATTTCAACATTATCTTTAAGTTTTCAGTAATTTTTGTTTAAATTTCAGTTTTAAATTAAAATAAAAAAATCAGAAAAAAAAAAATATTTTATGAGTTTTCATCAAAATCTACAAAAATAAAAATAAAAATAAATGGATATGGATCAAGAGGTGTCTACTAACAAGATACCTAACTTACTTGGACAGGAAAACTATATCAAGTGAAATGTGTTGTTTGAAGCAGTTGTCAATTACAATGACCGTGATCTTTGGTTATATATCAACGAAGGTCCTTATGTACCTACAATTGGTATAAAATGCAAATCAAGCCACATAGAGAAAAATGAAAAGAAAGGACGATAAGGCTATGTCCATGTTTAAATTTGGGTTTTCGTGAGAAATTTTGACAAATGTTCAACATCACACATCTACAAAGGCTATGTATGGTGTTGTGATAGATATGCTTGAGGGTAATACTGAACCAAAATAAATCAAGAAAGACAGATTTAAACAATAGATAGACATATTTAAGTTTAGAGAGGGTGAGAGATTGAAGTCAATTCTTCAAAAGTTTGTGACATTTGTGAATGAAATCATGAAAACTGATTTATAGATCACTGATAATGTTGGGCCTAGTTAATTGGTTTGTACTTAGTTTATTTATTTTGTTTGGGCTGCGTATGTAAACCGAGATCCCTTTGGATCTTGATGGGATTTGGGTTATGTTGGGCTTGTAGGTTGAGCACCCTATATATAGAGCTTATTGTATAGGGTTGCATGTTGATCATCAAGTTGTGTTTTTGGCCGCATAAGGGTTATTCTAGACGTGTTTGTATTGATAGTGCTTAAGCACCCGACATTCAATATAACGTGTGTTTTGAAACAATTCTTAGTGTTCTACGTGTTTGTGTTACATGTTCTTGAATCATCTAGTATTGGAATTCCGCACCAACACCTAGATTTGTTGATATCATAATTGAAAGATCCGTCTTGGACCTTACAATTGGTATCAAAGCCTTAGACCAATTCAGGCTCGTTATTGTGATATCAAGGATTCAAGATCTTGATTTCTTGGTGGTTGTGTTACCCTTTCCGGTTAACCTAAGGGCATATCGGTTGAAGTAAATTCTTCCTTTTTATCAATCAAAACCCCTTCCCAAACTGTATAAGCTTCTTCCAAAGCATACGGCTTTCTGGATGTAGATGGTGATATCTATACAGATGGATCTTATATATATATGGTATAATGAAGTACCACATGGGTGGATATATAGGAATCAAAATCTGCCGAATCACTCATTTTATGATCTTATACATCCTAGGGCTTCCCGTTCCATCATCTGGCTCATGTTCTTCATGTAGCATTCAGACCGAATGACTCTATGAAATTATGTTGATACTTCCACATATTATGGGTAATGTAGGAGACATCTATATTCCCCCCCCCCTATTGTGGGAATCTTTAGAATTACCACTGATTAGCTTTCAATTCGCCTCTGACCATCAAATGAAATGTGAATAATCCGTCCTCTTCTCTTTGAAAGAAGGGCGCTTCCGGTTCTGTCGGTGTTCATCAGAGAAGAAAGGAATCTGTGTTTTTGGGAATAGATTGGTTTTGGTATGGAAACGAGTCAAATCCCAACTTTGTTGGAAGTTTGTTACGGGTCAGATTGATTTTCGATGTAAAAACTGGGTTCTCGGCATTAAATAAGTGTTCTCGGCCAAGATTACTTGTTCTCGGCCAAAACTGTTGACTTCTCAGTCAACGATTTTAGTTCTCGATTAAAGGATTGAAGAGATAAAGGATTGGTGGCCTTATTGTTTTCCTGCGGGTTCCTGATCGGAGAAGAAGAAAACAACACATTTTGGTAGAGATTTGGTTAAATTGGAAACAAAATTTGAATCCCTTGATTTACGGGATTAAGTTGGTTATAAATATCAATAATATATTTCAGATCTAGACTAAAATCAGTTGTTCTCGGCCGTTAACCAAGAGTATTCAGTGTTTTCGGCCCAGTTTGTTTGCTTTCGGTAGAAAAGGGGTGTTTTCGGTCAAATTTATTGGTTCTCGGTCAAACTTATTGGTTCTTGGACAAACTTATTGGTTTTCGGTGAAACTTACTGGTTCTCGGTTAAACTTATTGGTTCTCGGTCAACTCCTGGTCAACAACACCAGGTTCTCGGTCAAAATACAACTGCTGTCTGTCATTTTTGCTGGTTCTTGGCCCAGTGAGCTGTATATCTTATTTGGGCCTGATCAATTTGATTTGGGCCTTGTGTTTGGATTATAAAACCATTGGACTAAAATTACTAGTGAACCTTAAAAATGGATCAGTTAACAAATGGCAATAGTTCAACCAACGTCTCATTCCATTAAGAGTTGGACTCGATAATGGGGACCAGTTGGGCCTAGTTTTGCTTGTTTTGTACTTAGTCTAATTGTTCTTGGGTTTATCATGTATGTTGGGCTTGGGCTACGAGAAATTATGTAAACCGAGATCCCTTTAGGATCTCGGTGGGCTTGTGGTTAATTATTGGGCTATGTGTTTGGTTCCCTATATATAGAATATGCATTGTCAGGGTTTGGTTGTTCATTCACTTGTGTTGTTTTGGCCGTCTACGTGCATACTAGACAAGTTGTAATCGTGCTTAAGCACCCGACGTATAATAGACATACGTGTGTTTTGAAGCAATCCCGTGTTTCGTGTTTGTGTTTGCGTGTGTTCTTGAGTAACGAAGTATTGGATTTTCGCACCAATACTTGTTTATTGATATCATAATTGTAGTGATCCAGATTCGGGACTTACAATTGGTATCAGAGCCTTAGACCTTATTCAGGCTCGTTATTGTGATATCAAAGATTCAAGAATTGTGTTCCTTGGTGGTGTTGCTGTTTTCCGGCGAAACTGTAACCGGAGAAGAAGAACAAGATAATTGTTGGAAATCAGTGTTCTCGGCAAAAGCTAGTTCTCGGCCAAGATTAATCTGTTTTCGGCTACTATTTGTTCTCGGCCATTGTTAGTTTTCGGCACAAGCAGTTTTCGGTCAAGTCTAGGTTAACATTGGTGGTTTTCGGTCAGACTTGGTCAGACATTGAGTTCTTGTTCAAAGTTAGGTCAAACTAATCGTTTCCGGTCGAAGTTTGGTCAACCTAGTCATTTTCGGTCAAACCTAGTCAGACTTTGAGTTCTCAGTCAAAGTTTTATCAAATCAGTTGTTTTCGGTCAAACTCAGTCTGACATTGAGCTCTCGGTCAGATTTGTTACCAGCCTAGTAAACTGTTGGGTTCGTCTGATCTGAACTTGGACAACTAGACTTTTGGACTTTTGTTAACTATTAATATGGATCAATTAACAGTTAATAATGGATCAAACAACAACACTTCACTCCATCAAGAACTTGACTCCATCATGGGGACTGCCACTCGTATACCCCGTTTTTTGTCTCATGAGGGGTTTAGTGAGTGGAAGTTTGGTTTTGAAAAATATGTCAAGATGAAAGATGCAAAAGTTTGGAGAAGTATCGTTAGGGGACCTCAAAGAATCACCTATCAAAAGGATAACTATAATGAACTCCTTGTGAAACCAGATGCACAGTATGACGATGATGATTTTGCTAAAGTGGAGGAAGATGAAAAGGATCTCTCTACTCTAACCATGGCACTCCTACCCGAGATTGCACTTCAATTTAGAGAGCTTCAGTCTGCTAAAGAGTTATGGGAGACACTAACTGAAGTGTATGAGGGAAATGAGGATATGAAAAGAAGTCGCAAAGACTTGCTGCGACAAAAGTTCAAGATGTTTAATCATGTTCTGGGAGAAACGTTGGAGACCCAACTTCAAAGGTTCATATCAGTGGTGACTGAAATGAGATCAAGAAGTATCTATCTGCAGACTTCTGAAATAAAAAACAAACTGGTGAACTCATTGCCAAAGAGTTGGGACATGAATGTTGTGATTATCAAAAAGACTAAAGATCTCAACAGAATGGCTATGAGTGAAATGATAGCCACTATTAAGGCATGTGTTATGGATGATAAGCAACGTGCAATAAATCATGCAAGCTCTTACAGTGCGGCTGGATACAATGTTGCCTCCAACAGTGCTCTTATTTCTCAAGATAGTTTCTCACTGTTCAAGGTTACTCAACAACCACCTCACAGTAACTTTCAAATGTTCTCATCTACTCAAGGCCAATCAACTTCCATCCCACACCAACCAGCTCCAGTATTCTTCACTAAATCTAGTCAATCTTCAAATGATACTGGCAAGACTACTCATCAGGGGCCACTCCCAGTCAGAATTTCAGTCAGATTCCCTCCATACCAAAAGAGACCCAAGAGAATATAGCTCTAATGGCAGGTTTCATGAACTGTTATAATGCATTTTTTGCTGGAGACTTGGTCAACCTGTGGTTGCTACTGAACTTGATCAGATCCATCCTGATGATGTTGAAGAAATGGATATCGCTTGGCAATTCGCCATGGCAGTATTTCGGGGAAAGAGTTCACTAAGAGGACGGGCAGAAATAATTGGAACATGTCCAACAATCATAAAGTGGGTTTTAACAAAGACACTCTTAGGTGTTACAACTGTCACGAGCCGGGTCACTTTGCTCGTGAATGTACTAACCCAGCGAAGGATGGAAGCACGAAAAGGGCATTGGTTCCTGTTGGGAACGCCAGAGGTGAGGCTGGAGGTAGTTCAGGTAACGGTGAAAGAGGTATGGTTGCTCAACAGTTCTCTTAAGAAGGTCAGATGGCTGCGCTCAACATTGGGAATCAGACCGCAAACTTTGCCAATATTGAAGACGCTGGAGAAGAAAATGCTATTGAGAAGAAGATCAAGGAACTTCAATTTGCGTATATGACATTCACTTCTCCGAATTCATCTGAGGTAAGTTTCCAACCATACTCTTTAGATTGTGTTGAAAAATAGAAATGTATAAGTTTCATAACGATAACCTAATTTGAGTTATGGAGAGAATAAAATTAGAAAATTTCAAACATTAGAAAAATGAAAAAAGGTTTTCTAGATAAAATAGAAGATCAGAAGAAGGACATTTCTAAGCTTAAATCTGATTTTAGTGTAAAGTTTTGTCATCATCTTGATACCAAACAGGAAATCGTTGAATTGACTGCTAAACTGAAAGCCTCCAAGTTAGAAATTTCGAATCTAACTAGTAAATTTGAAAGGGCTGAACTAGACTTTAAAAAATTTGATGGTTCCAGTAAAATTTTCCACTCAATGATTGAAAATCAATTGTGGTGGAAAGAAAATGAAGGTGAGGGAATAGGATTCAGTCAAGTTCCCCCACCCTACAACCACAATTATGTCCCTACCCCTGTTACCAAAGATAAAGAGGTAAAGGTAAAGGACATGAGGTACGGTAAACAAGAAAAAGGTGATGGAACCAGTTCAGTGAATGCTGGTCCGTCTTCTCCATATATGAACGATTCTAATGTGTCTACTTCATGTGCAGAAAAAGTAATTGTGAAGGAATGGACTGATGAGGATGACGACCCTTTTTTTTGTATTTGATAATAACATTGTTTCTGATGTTTCTTTAAAACTTTCTGTTTTAAATTCTGTTATTCCGACTGTTTGTGTGGGCTCTATTTTAATGAGCAAGGATTCTTGTTTGCTTGATTCGGTTGAAACTTTGAACTCTAATAATGTGGTTTCTAATAAAACTAAAAATTCAAAAAATTTTAATAAATACATTGTACCTAAATTTGTCAAAGAGGGAAGCTCTAATGATAAACAAGGTGATAAGCTTAATGAAGCTAAAAGGGGTTCTCGCAGTTCTAAGCAAACTGGTCCGCACAACCAGTCCAGACGAGGAGTTGCCCAAAATGATTTCCACATAAAACGTCAAACCTGTTTTAACTATGGCACTCCTGGTCATATTGCCAGATTTTGTCCACATCATCCATATGTCTCTTACTATGGATTTTATCAGGGGAAAATGCCCTATATTCCTCATAACTCGTACAGGCAGAGATTCAGGTACAATCAGGCTAGTCTCTCTGACGATGACTGTAATCGAAACAAATATGGCAGGTTTAGTCCTCATCAGACCAAACCTAACATGTTTCGTGAAAGGGGTATAAAAGGTGTTTCAAATTCAAATATAAAAACTAAGTCTAAACCAAAACAGGAGGAAAGGACCAATTCGTCTTCCTCCAAAATCCAAAACACCGGAGGTTACGACAATCATTCGTACTTATAATGTCAAGTCATATAGACGTAAATGGTTTCCTAAACCTCCGGCAAAAGCTTCTACAAAATTTATGTTTGACGATCAAAAGGACATGTCATGGAAATCCATAACAACTATAGATGAGTCAGGGTTACCCAGTGTAACTGTTGAGTCAAGATTTGACTTAAAAATAATCATAGGGAGACTGGAATCTTCTCAACCTCCTCTAGAATAGCTAATTATGGAACCGGGCACACCTAAGACATCCGAGCAAGGTTTTACTTAACCGGGCATGATATTTTGCCTAACGAGCAAGGTAATCTTCAATAATTCTTCTTTAGTGCATACCCGAGCAAGGTTCAATAGTTAGTGAATACCCGAGCAAGGTTCACCAGTTAGTGTATACCCGGGCAGGGTTGACTATATCTAGAAAGTTTGTTCTTCATAGCTGAGTAAGGATTACCCCGGGTAAGCTCTTGGCTAACCAAGCTCATGAAACCAAGATTGGAAGATTGGGCAAGGTATTCATTAATAACAGTGGTCCGAGTAAGCTTGATGTGAGTAATGATATACTCCAAGCAACATCGGGCATGGTTTAACTCTAGCAGAGTACAGTGTTACCGGGCACACTTTGCTAAGAAGCTATTTCATAGCAAGGAGTTAAGGGGCCATGGAAGAACAAGGTTTCTCGTAAGATCTTTCCGGGAAAAGTCTAATAAGGTCAAGAAGATTGAAGTCTACCCGGTGAAAGTTAAAAGTCTACCCGGAAACTGTTCCCGAACACACTTCAAGGTTACCAAGTCTACCAAGGAAGGCAGATCATAAAGTCTACTCGGAGAAGATTACTTCTACAAAGCCTACCTGGAAGACTTGTTTATACACTTAGCATCGTTTGGAATATGTAATTTGAATATGTACTTTATATTTAAGGTTTCTAGATGGAGTGATAGCTGTCTTGAGGTGTCAGGCCTATAAATGGAATATTTTGGGGCATGCCTCAGGGACAACAGACAGATATAGACATAAGAGAGAATATTTGTTGTGACGGCTGTTTAAGAATAGTACAGACATAACTTTCCATGAGAAACCCTAAAATCGATTATCGTTTGTATGATTTATATTATATGAATGGAAATATTTGAGTGATTATTGTATGTTAGTTACCTGTTATTAATCTTTTAGCAACTACCCTGTTTGTTATTGACTCCGCCTTTAACAGACGGTTTTCTTTCCTAAAATAGCAACTATCATTAACTCGCTTGTAGACATATTTAATGTGTGAGTTATGACTTGATTGTGATTGTGAGTGAATATTCAGGACCGACAAGTAGTATCAAAGCTTGTTTGTTGCTGATTTGGGTAAAGAATTTGTTGCTGATTGAAGATATGCTGAAGAACAATGACGTATGCAGAACACTGTTTCATTGAAGAGTGACGTCAGCTGCTCTGTTCTTCATTTCCTTCCATATCTGCATATTACCAGTGTTTTCTTTTACCTATTTTAGTTAAAGTTTACATCTTTATTACTTAATCTTGCTCTAATCGGACCAGAAACATCAGATCTGAAGATCTAGTTCTCAGATCTGATAATTTTCAAACTTTGTTTTCACTGATTAACTGATTTTGGCTTTCAAAATATCTTGTTACGAAGAAAAAGAGGTGTCTACTAATAAGATTCCTAGACGTAATGGACAGGAAAATTTCACAAAACAGAAGGTCTTATTTGAAGCATCTGTTTGCTATAATGATGTGGAAATGTGGAATTCAATCAAGAATGGTCCACAAGACACTACTGAAGGTGCAAATGCAACTGCAGCTGTACGTGATAGAATGAAGAAGGTGGATGACAAGGCGTTAGCTATGATCAAGCTAGGACTGTCTTGGGAGATTTTGACCAAGGTTGCACATCTTACAATTGCCAAAGCAATAATACTTGAAATGTTTGAGGGTAATACTGAAATGAAGAACATCAAGAAACAAAGGCTTAAACAACAGCTGGAAAGATTCAAGTATAAGGAGGGAGAATGATTGAAGTCAATTCTAGAAAGATTTCTAGCAATTGTGAATGTGTTGAGGACAACTGATTATGTGATCACTGATCTTGATTTGAACACCAAGTTGCTCAATTCAATACCTAAGAAATGGTACACTGCCTGCAAATTCATCCTTCAAAAGCCCAACTTTAATGATTTAAAGGTGGATGATGTAGTGTGCTTCCTTCAGGCTTCTGAAATTGAGATGATTGAAAATGAAATGATAAAAAAAGAGAAGCCATGTTTTCAGGTGACCAATGCTCTCATTGCACCTATGGGAAACATGTCAACCAAAAACCAACAACAGATTCCCATCATAGAGGAACCAAATGAACATTGTTTTGATACACCTAAAGCTTTTGTTGGTGGTAGTTCAAGCAACCCACAAAACCAATCAAGGTTCAATGTCCAACTCTTGGAAGACAGTGATTCAGCCTCAATGGCAAGTGGACATGCACTTTTTGTTTGTGGAAATGGAAATCATGGATCTGACTACCATGGATTACTCTCAATGTTCACTGAGTCTTATAATTCTTTTGTAGCAAGAACATGGTTCATACAAGCATTGTTTAGATGATTTAGAGCAGATAGATGCTGATGACTTGGAGGATATGGATTTGAATTGGTAAGATGCCATGTTGGCTCTTAGAAGCAAGAGGCTATACAACAGGACTGGTAGATCACTTCTATCAGGGCCAAATGAAAGAATTGATTTTGACAAGTCAAAAGCCATCTGTTATAATTGCCAACAGCCAGGTCATTTTTTCAGAGAGTGCAACATGCCAAGAAACTTTCAGATGAATCAGGTTCAGAATCAGCCAAGAAATCAGCAATATCAGCAACAATACCAACAGAATCAGACAAGAAATAACCATTTCAACAACAACAGTCCCAACAACTTCAACAACTATAATCCCAACTTCAACAACTTTCAACAGCCCAATCAATAAGTTGTGCCTCAGAATCAAGGTTTTCAAAGAAATAACACTCCAAACCTTCAAACTGCTCCATCCAACTCAAACAAAACCAATCAAAATCAACCAAGAAACCAAGGGAATGTAGCTTTGACAGCACAACAAGAGGAGGGGTTTTGACTGGAGCAACCACGAAGAAGATATATCAAGAGCAAATGTTGCTTTGATGGCTATTGCTGAGAAAGAGGATGGAACATCATCTCAGGTATACTCTACTCCTACAGTTGATTTACATGAAACTATAAATGAATTAACTATAAAAGTAGGCAAGCTGGAGGGTGAGTGTTTTAGGAAACAAAGTATCATCAATGGGTATGAGGCAAGTGAACTAATTAATGAAGAAAAGATAAAGAGTTTGGAAGATGATTGTATGATCAGTTATAGAGCTCAAACCAGATACATCACTGAGATAGATGGACTGAAGGAGATGATTGTTGAAGAAAAGGTGCAGAACACAAAGCTACAAGTTGAGAATGAATTTCTAAAAAACTTGGTCTCCACAGGAAACATTTGTTGAATCTTGAATCAAGTGAAAGAGGAAGACAAATATAAAGTGACTTCCATCACCATTCAACAATAATTTTATACCCGAAGTTGACAAAGAAAAGAGAGATGCTTATCTACAACAATTTAGAGAAGTGTTTGAAGATAAAGAAGAATTTATTGATCTTTACAAGAATGTTGAGGTGAATGAAGAAAGAGGGTTTGTGGTTAAGGAAGAGGTGAAAGAAGAAAAATCAATTGGAGTGCATGTCTCTGAAGATGATTTTGACTCTGATGATCTGAATGCAGATGACTTAAGTGACTTGAGTGATTAGGTCACTGAGGAAGAAATCAAAGCTACTGAAAGGGGTAGAAGATTGAAGAAACCAGAATCAATAGATAAACTTCCAATGTATCCACCTATCACACCAAGAATGAAGATACATAATGATAGAATGAAAAGAGAACATGTGTCTTTTGACATTTGTGAAAGGAAGAAGATAAGCTACAATGCAGTAAGGCCTCCAAGCAAGGTTGTGTTGGAGAGGAAAAATCAAAACAACAAGAAAAAGGTGACTGAAACTGTTGATGTTGAAAACTTTATCCCTGTTTATCCAGTCTTCTCTAGTCATGATGTGTTTGACATTGGAGAAGTGGAAACTCTGGAAGAATATGAGAAGAGGCAGTCAAGATATAAAGAAAGCATTGATGAAGAACCAATGATTATAGAGAAGATTGTATTTGTCAAAAGCAAAACTGAAAGACAAGACATCAAGATTGAGGAGTTTGTACCCTTCTCAATTGATTATGATGGTCTGAAGACTCAAAAGACACTTGGAGTCAAAGCACCTAAACCAAGTGAAATGTTCAAGAAAGGAAGTAATCATGAAAGATACAAAGGAAAAGTTTGGTGCAAGAAGTGTGATGAGTATGGTCATCACACTGACTCATGTAATGAGAGATTCAACTTTAAACCTTTTGATGTCCCAGATGAAACAAATTATGGACAAGACTTTGTTTTGTACAAGCTCATAGTACAAATGGAGAATGCAAGAACACAATTCATTTGTAAAAAACTCAAGAGAGTGTGGTTATGAAACTGACAATTTTGATAATCTTGAGTTAACACATGAAGATCCTGAACCTAGAGCACTCACACCCAATGCTGCTACTGAAATTGAAACTGATGTTTTTCAAGTTGATATGACTTGCATTTCATCACTTAACTAATCAACTTCTTTGATTCGTGCAGGAACAATCCACTCCACTGAATTAAGTGTGGTATTTGGACAGTGGATGTTCTAGGCACATGATTGTGACAAGAGGTCACTTGTTAATTAAGAAGAGATGTTTGAAGGTCCAGTGGCATTTGGAAGCGATGAGAATGGTGGAAAGATAGTGGGAAAGGGAATATTAACAAATGGAAAAGTATCATTTGATAATGTGTTCTATGTCGAGGGACTGCAATATAACCTATTGAGTATATCACAGATGTGTGATAAGGGTTATAAAGTTGGTTTTGATGACTCACATTGTTTCATTTTAATACCTGAATTTGTGATACCACCTGACATGATTATGATGATAACATGAAGGAAGCTGTTTCAAGAGGTGGTACATGTTTTGTTTCCAAAGCCACTGAAAATGAATCAAAATTGTGGCATAGGAAATTGTGTCATGTGAATCTGAAGAACATGAACAAACTTGTGAAGGGTGAGCATATAATTGGCCTACCTACAAGGGAGTTCAAGTTGGAAGAAAATTCTATTTCATGCCAAAAAGGCAAACAGCACAAGTCAACTCATAAGTCAAAACTCATCAATTCAATTGATCAAATGCTTGAATTACTTCATATGGATCTCTTTGGTACTGTGAGTGTTCCAAGCATAGGAAAGAAGAGATATTTTCTAGTGATCATTGATAATTTTTCAAGATACACTTCGGTTTATTTCCTGAGTACAAATGATGAGACTGCAGAGTTGATAAAGGGATGTGTGACAAGGATTGAGAACCAGCTTGATAAGAAGGTGAAAGTGATGAGAAGTGACAATGGTACTGAGTTCAAAAATGGAGTGATTGAAGAATATTGTGCAGAGAAAGGAATACTTCAACAATTCTCAACTCCTAGAACTCCTGTAAAAATGGTGTTGCAGAAAGAAGAAACAGAACACTTATTGAAGCTGCAAGGACCATGATAGCAGATGTAACTTACCAATTACATTTTGGGCTGAAGCCATTAACACATCCTGCTATGTTCAGAACAGGGTACTTCTCAACAAAAGACACAACAAGACTTCATATGAAATATTCTTTAAAAGAAAACCGAACATCAAGTTTCTTAAGCCTTTTAGATGCAAATGTTCACTATTGAACACCAATGACTATTTAAATAAGTTTCAAGCTAAATCTTTGGATTGCTTCTTTGTTGGATATTCTACACATTCAAAAGACTATAGGGTATATGTGAAAGATCATTTGAGTGTCATTGAATAATCGGACATAATATTTAATGAAAATCAGTTCAATACAGTTGATGGTGTAGCATGGTTGTTTGACCTTGAAAAATTGATCAAATCCTTCAAGATTTATTCTGAAGACTTTGATGAATCATTTTACAAGACCAGTGTGATTGAAGAGAGAAGTGGGAAGACATTGGACTTGGAGAAGTTATGGAAGAAGGTTGCTAATAAAGAAAAGGAATATACATTTTTAAGGGGCCCCTTAAGTGCAATTGTTGAACAAGTTCAAGAAAATAATCAGGAAAACAATCAAAGTCCTGAACAAGATCATGCAGAAGACATTCAAGAAAATCAAGAGATGCAAAATGATCAAGCTCAACATGAGGAAAACCCAAGCAACCAAACAAATGAAGAGGAAGTTGTATCAACAACAAGATTTCAAGACCTGTTTGAGAGGTTGAATATAGGAAACAATGTTGCATCCACTTCAAGACAAAATAATGAAGAAGCACCAGAATTTCATGATGCTGAAACGGAATTGATCATTGAGGAACTAGAACTCAATAAATCAAATCTTGACACAAATATGTCTGCAGATATGATAGTTCAAACCCCTTATGTAGAAAGGAATCATCCTTCTGAAAAAATTATTAGAGATATAAATGAAAGAATTACAAGAAGTCATTCTGAATCTGCAAACATATGTTTGTACTCCTGCTTTCTATCCCAAATTGAACCAAATAATATTGTTCAAGCTTTAAAAGACAACAGTTGGGTAGAAGCAATGCAAGAGAAGTTGGCTCATTTCAGAGATATACAACAAATATGCAATTGGAACAAAATGGGTTTTTAAAAACAAAAGGGATGAGGGGTATTGTGATTAAGAATAAGGCTAGACTTGTTGCACTAGGATGCCTACAAGAAGATGGGATTGATTTTGAGGATGTCTTTGCACCAGTTGCAAGACTAGAAGCCATAAGAATTTTTCTTGCTTATGCTGCCTCAAAGAATATCAAGGTTTTCCAACTTGATATCAAATCTGCATTCCTAAATGGAAAGATTAATGAAGAGGTGTATCTGACTCAACCACCAGGTTTTGAGGATCATGTGTATCCTAACAGGGTATATAAATTAAACAAAGCCTTGTACGGATTGCCTCAAGCTCCTAGAGCATGGTATGATGATTTGTCAAACCATCTTCTTGAAAATGGTTTCCAAAGGGGAGCTATTGACAAGACACTCTTCTATAAAAAGAGGATCAGATTTGCTGTTGTTACAAGTCTATGTGGATGATATCAACTTTGGGTCAAACAATGAACAAATGTGTATGGAGTTTGAAGGGGTGATGAAATCCAAATATAGCATGAGCTCTATGGGAGAAATGAACTTCTTTCTCAGATTGCAAGTTCAACAGAAAGCTGATGGGATTTTCATTTACCAAACCATATATGTGCAGGACATTTTGAATAAGTTCAAATGTCATGAACTCAAAACTGTTTCAACTCCAATGGACACAAAAGAAAAGATGGTAGCTGATGAAAAGGGGGAGCATGTGGATGAACATGAATATAGAGCCAAAACTGGATCCCTGGTGTACCTAACTGCTACAAGACCTGACATTATGTATGTTTTTTGTGTCTGTGCAAGATTCAAGTCAAGTCCAAAAATTTCTCACATGAATGCAGTCAAGAGAAATTTTAGATATTTGAAGGGAAGTCAAGACTTGGGGATTTGGTATCCAAAGAACCAGTCTTTTGATTTGATTGCCTACACAGATAGTGATTATGATGGTGTAACATGAGCAGGAAGTCAACCTCCGGTGGATGTCAATTTCTGGGAGATAGGCTAGTGTCATGGCAATGCAAGAAGCAGACCACTGTGTCCATATCAACTGCTGAAGTTGAATACATTGCTGCATCTGCTTGTTGTGCCCAAGTTCTCTGGATTCAGAACCAAATGCTGAACTATGGTTTGAATTTTCTGAACACTCCTATTTTTATTGATAATACTACTGCATATTTTACTGTTAAAAATCCAGTTCAACATTAAAAGACTAAGCATATTGAAATCAGACATCACTTCATAAGAGAATGCAGTGAGAAAGGTTTGATTGAAATGAAGAGAGTTGATACAAGTGATAACTTGGCTGACCTATTCACCAAACCACTTGACAGAACCAGATTCAACTTTCTTTTGAAAGCCCTGGGGATGATCTACTCAGATGAGGTCTGATTGAGGATGTGTGCTTAATGTGTGTCTCTATGTACTAATTGATTATATTGTTTGAGGTCACACACACTGAATGTTGAATGAATATGTTTGCATATGTGATCTGTTTGATGTTAACTAATATATACTTAAGTGATTATCTGTGATTGTGTCATTTATGCTTATGATTGCTTGTCAGTTAAATGTTTTGATGTTATGATAAGTAGTTTGAATTGTCTAAACTGATTAAATGCTTGTCTGATATCATGATTGATTGATTGGATATATGTTTAATCTGACATGGTGATGTTGTTAGGATTTATTAGACTATACATATTGAAAAATATGCTTGTTTGTAATGATGTCAATGATGATCATGATTTGATTATGTTATGCTTGTTTTTGTGTCAAAATCTGTTTTCATGTCAAAATGTTATGCTAAATTGAAACTGCAAAGAAAAACTTTTGATTAAAACTAATTTTGATAACACAGAGCAAGTTGGTTATGGTGATGAGATATGATAATACTATTCAGTTCAAGCTTTAAAGAAGCTTAAAAGAATTTTCAATGAAAAGTCTCAAAAAGTTACATTTGCTGAAAATTATGTCATTTGCACAAGTTGGAAAGGCATATACTTGTATATGTTGGTCCTGTCATCTGTTATCAGAATTGATATAATAGCCATTAACCTGGAAAACTGAAAGTATTTGGGGCAAACTGTAACTTGTTTTCTATTCATTCACTTAAAACTATGTCAATAATTCTGATTTGATGGGACATATACTCACTTATATGTTTGGTCTTGTTGACCACTTGTGGTCAAACAGGATAGCCATTTACCAGTCAAATAAGAGATATTGGGGTGTTTGAATTTAAAAATGTTTAATTATGGGAAATGATAGTACATTGAATACTTAGCCAATCATATAGATTTAATAGGCCAAAAGGGCACTTAGTACAGTCATTAACATGTATGGTTGCTTTCTCATGATGTGTAAAATCTAAGGTGATATAAACATAAGGAAACTTCTATGTCTTATGTGGAGTTACATTGTTGTCTATGCATATTCATAGATAAATCTTTCCAAATGATAGGCAGAAAAGTGATTACCCAGTCACACACAAGCCTGTTGGTATTTGGTCACCAAAATGAAACGTCTGTTTTAAAAGAATGACACAGAACAACTGTGAACATCATAATTTTTGAATATTTTATCAACCAAAAGTTGATTAATGTTAAGAAACCTTTTTAAAAGAAAATGCAAACATGAGGGTTAATACTAGAACTACAGGGGTGGAGACAATCATATAATTCCTTTAAACATCCTGAATGAAAGTCTTGTAAGTCTGACTAGCGTGGCATGTAAGTCCAACGTTCAACCTCACATATGTTTGTAAATTTGAAAAGAAAAATATTAAAACTTAAAAAAACAAATATGTTGTTGGTACATGATGTCAGTAGTTCAGTGTCTAGTGTCTGTAATCGAGTTAGTTGGATTTATGTTTTGGATGTAAGCGAAGTTCTCACAAGTTCGTTGATATAGGCGAACTTGTGGAACAAGCGAAGTTAGGAACAACATCGCCTAAACATGCTAGGCGAAGTTGTCGTGTTTATAAGCTGCTAGGTTACTGCTTGTTTAGAAATCAGTATTGATCGATTTGTAACGAGTTGTCCAGTGTTTGTGATTGATATCACGTGTTTTCAGTTGCAATACAACGTGTCTTTGTTTATTGTAACGTGTGTTTGATCGTGTTAACTCGTATCGTCTTCTACGCTCGTAACGTCTTACGTAGGGATTCCGCACCTACGTAGAACGAGATATTCCGTGTAGATCCAGCTGGGAACCTTCAATTGGTATCAGAGCTTTTGCTCGTGATTGTGTGGTTCAGGATTATCACGCGGGTGTAGAAATCGTTCCGTTCGACTATTCGCGGGACGAGTTTACCGAGTTTTTGTGTCCTACTCACCTCCCACCATCAAAAACAACCCATAACACCTTCGCATACCTCGCAAAATCCAGAAATCAAAGCTGCAAAATCATCGTGTTCATCAGGCGAAGTTGCCGCTACTGTTTGTAGGGTTTAGGCGAAGATATAAGGTTAAGCGAAGTTATCCACAACTTCGCCTTCCACACAAGTTCGCTTATCTCATGCGAAGTTACCCACAACTTCGCCTACCTCACAAGTTCGCTTAACTTAAGCGAAGTTATCCACAACTTCGCCAAATCAGGCGAATTTAGAATAGAGAGCGAAGTTACGAATTCAAGCGAAGTTCAGACTTAAGCGAAGTTAACTTCAACTTCGCCTACAGTACTGTTAAGAATAAAATTTTTATTTTTCGGGTTTCTTCGTGTTTCGTGAAAGATGACTTCTATAAACATTACGGAACTGGTGAAGATGGAAGTGGAAGCGGGTTCAGCTACTAAGGCACCGAAGATGCTTAAGGAAACCGATTTCGTGGCGTGGAAGGATCGGTTTGAACAATATGTCAAATACCAAGATGCTAAGATGTAGGTACGCATTCAAGATGGATACATTCCACCAACTGCTGAGTATGAGGGTCGTGATCAGATTAAGAAATACAACAAGATGGAAGAAGAAGAAAAGAAAATGTATGAGGCTGAAAGCAAAGCTCATGCAGCGATAACAATGGCTCTTCCACAAGAGATTCTTCACATCTTCAGGAAGTATAAAACTGCTAGAGAACTTTGGGAAGCGCTTGAAAACCGATTTGAGGGTAATGTGGGGATTCGTGAATCAAAGATTAAACTACTTAAAACCCAATTCTCGGTGTTCAAGTACTTGAAGAATGAATCACTTGATGATATCATCACGAGATATTATCATCTGATGACCGAACTCAACAATTATTCCATTGCTTACAAAGAAGATGAGATCGTGGAAAAGCTTCTTGATGCTCTCCCACCGAAATGGGAGATGTACACTGTCTTGATGAGAGAAGACAAAGAGTTTGCCGACTATGACTTGGAAACAGCAGTCAACAAACTACGAACGTTTGAACTTAACATGGTTCGAAAAGAGACACCAACTGATCAGGTTCAAGATCCAGGAATGTATGGTGCAAAAGTTAACTCAAGTTCCAGTTCGAAGTCTGAATCATCTGCTTACTACTCAAAGGGAGACTCGGGCGCTAACTCAACACATGACGGTCATGTATCTCTCAACATGAATGGTGATGTGTTTTTTGTAGCTGGTGGATCAAATGCTTCTAAAACTCAAGCAACCAAGGGTAGTTTTTCTCCAAGTGTTTCGAACAACAACTACTCAAAGATGCCCATGAGTGTTAAATCTGCTGAACAGCAGTTTGCTCTCTATGCATCTTTCATTGCTTCGTATGAAAATTACATTAAGGGTAAGATTGTTGATCCTGCAACTTTGGACGAAGACTATGATCAGATCGATGCTGATGATCTGGAAGAGATAGATCTGCAGTGGCAGATGGCGATGATTGTGAGAAGAGTTAAGAGGTTTATGAAGAAGACAGGTAGAAAGTTTGTTGGTGAAAGACCAGGTTTTGACAAGTCAAAGGTGCGATGTTATAACTGTCAACAAAATGGACACTTTGCGAATGAGTGCACAAATGAACGTGTAGAACGCAGTCAGAACAGGTCTACACAACAGAGTGGTGGAAGTTGTGAGAATAGGGCGATGATATCCAGACAGGACGGGGAGTACAGATGGAATCTGCATGTTGAGGAAGTATTCGAACAGGCCAATTTAGTGACCATCGAAACTGCAGGAAGTGAGAAAGTGACTGGCGAAAATGAAGCTTACATGGCAGAAGTGACAGACCAGCTCTCCGAGGTAAGTACTAAACTCCCTTGTACGAAATGTGAAAATCTGTCTGAACAATTGACAACTATAACTGATCAGTTTGTTAGTTTGGATGCTCAATTTAAAACATTAAAAGAAGATCATCATTTAACTAAAGCTAGAGAAAACAGTTATAAGGTAAAAATAAAAGCTAGTGAGAAAGATATTAGAAGTCTTAAAGCAAATCTAGCTGAAAAAATTCAAGTAATTGATCTTAGCTATGAAGTGTTAGAAGAGAAAACCAAACTAATAGCTGAAAGGGATAAACAGATAGCTGATCACCAGGTGAAAGTGGTGGAACTTAACAGAAAGCTTGAGCAATTTAGAAATTCCTCCGCTATACTTGATCACCTCATTAGTGATCAAAGTTCCCCAGTTAAAAAAGAGGAATTGGATATCATGAAGTTCCACCACCTTACAATCATAACTATACTTATGATCCTAGTAATCAGAAATCTGTTGATGTTGATTTTGGTCAGACAGTTCCGGTTAAGGTTACAATTAAAGATCCAGAAGTTAGTAAAGGCGTGTAACACCCCGTAATCGCAGCGGAAACGTACACGGGATGCAACAGACACATCTGATATCAACAGCATTGTTTATAAAGAAAACACCACTACCTTACTTTAGAAGTATTACATTGTTCTGAGTTTCATAACCATCTAAGCGTTATCACATAAGTATTACCGATAGTACATTAACATATTTAATGCAAAATATAGATCTCTAGACTTCCACAAAATAGCACACAACATCGAACACATATCACTCATTCCGACTTGAGTGTACCTAGAAAGCATGTAAAGAAAACGGGTCAACTACGAATAGTTGGTGAGTTTCACAAATTCAAATAAACCACGACAAATCGTTATAAAAATCATGAATAAGTGATGTAATTATACTGAGTTCACGAGTGAAAACTCTATTAACCCCAAAACATTTAGATTAACCTCCGGGAACTCTGTTACCCCAGAATACTTCCAATAACCTCTGGGAACTCAGTTACCCCAGAAACACATTTAATAACCTCTGGGAACTCTGTTACCCCAGAAACCCATTTAATAACCTCTGGGAACTCGGTTACCCCAGAACACTGTTTCGGGCCTTACAATATTAGCAACTTAGTTAATTACCGTCTTAATACATTCCCGTACGATTTCCGTACAATAAATATTATATAAATACATTCATTTCCATGCGATTAGCATGTACTTAAACACTTTGATAGAAACATGCTTTCCGCCCCGGGAAAATATTTAAAACAGTTTAGTAAAAAGGGGCTCGTGAAAACTCACCTTCTTGTGAGCAAGATGTACTACGGTGCACAGCTACTGGTACAGATCTGTAATACGATCCCCAAATCGTTACTACACAATTTCTATCAATATAACTAAAATTCGTGTTAACCGGTACGTCCGGGGACATTGTTAACCCAGTACCGTACACAGTCCGGGGACCATGTTAACCCCGATACACTACTCAGGACTTAGATTGTGATATCACTTAGAGTTCTTTAGTCAAAACTATCGATAGTTTGTTTTCTCGTTTTGCGTGCCTAGCACGGTTATTCGTCTTTATGTTTTCAAAAAAATGAGTTTGACCACATACGTCCCGAAAATAGTCATTATTGATATTTTCGTTAAAGTGGTGAAATTAGAGCTCGGTTAGACACCCCGTTTGGCCGCGGGGCCCGTTTCCGCCTTTAATACACCGGAAACGGTTAAATCGGGTATAATTACCCAAATCATCCGAATTATTTTCGGATGATTTATTTTTACTTGATTAACTTAGTTTCATGAAAATAGTCCATTTTTAAGGTTTTTATGCACCAGTCAGCTCGCTTAGGCGAGCTTCGCCGGTTTACTCGTTTTAAGCTTTAAAAGTTTGTTTTTAAGTTCCAATTAGCACAAATAAATATCCGTTTAGTCTTGGACCTTGAAATTTTGTACAAACCATATTTTGACATTAAGGAATTTTATATAATTTTTTCAGAATTAATTTGTATATCTAAGATTTATTTAACCATTTTTAAACGTCATTTAAACACCAAATATGTCGAAAATACCAAACGACCTTCGAAAAATCCCAAATTTTTCTGGGATGACCCCTGTCAACCACATAGTTCCCTGTAATTTTTCCAGAACTAAAAACTTATTTTTCATGCCATTTTTACCAAAACCGAGCTAGAAACCCCAAGAACTAGTTTTACCGAAAAGCCTACTTAGACTTCTCCAATGAACCTGAAATTTTGTTTGTGACTTTTATATGTTATAAAAAGCTTATCTTTAATTGTCCAGAATTTTTCATGATGTTTAGCTATTTTTCACCATTTTTGGCCAAAACCGAGCATTAAATTCACCAAATATTCATCCTTTATCCAAAAATTACCAAAAATTCACAGATCTCATATTTTCATGTGTAGATCATCTCTGTGAAATTTCGTGACCCAACTCTAGGTCTATCACAATCTATCCAAAATAACTAAATCACACGAAAACCGTACTATCTTGTGTTTTCTAGCGTTAGATCGCAAGGATCTTGGTTTCTAGCCTTTGCTAGCCACTAGATACAACACTTACAAGCACATCAACACCACACCAAGCAAGTTATACCTACAATCAAGCCATTTCTTTCATGGTTTCGATTAAAACATCAAAACAAAGATTTTGACCGTAAAAATTCGTTTTTGACTCTTTTAACAACTTTCTTGGACCAAGATCCTTTGTATAACTTGTATACATCACTTGATCCTCCAAGAATCGGTTTCATCTCGGGTTTTCACCCATTTTTCATTTGAAACCTCATTTTCTCAAGATTATGGAATCAAAACTAAGAATCAACCATTAAAATCATGTTTTTACCTTATGATCTTGCTTAAAAAGCTTGGGTTTTGGATGGATGATGAAGAGGTTGAGAGGATTTGGAGTTGGAGAGTTAGAAAAAAAGAAAATGAAATGTGTATGTGTGTGTGCATAGGGCCGGTTCTAGTTGTGGTGTGGGGGGGCCCACATCTCAAACCATGGCCACACATTTGGATTGTGTAATCCGGATAATGTTGTGGATAATCTGGTTCAGTTCGTTTCTAGGTTAAACGTTTAATTCCCCTCAAAACGAGGCCAAAACGGTCGTTTTTCGGCTTAAACATGAAATTTATTTAAAACTGATTTAAAAACTTTAAAAACTTAAACCATGACGTTTATTGACTTAACACATCGTATTGTCGGTAATTGTGCATCTTTTTCGGCTTGATCGATCGTCTCTTGCTTGGTTTGATGTTAAAGGTTTCGTTTATCGTACCGACGTACTAATAAATCGAAATCCTTTTTCTGTGCTATAATTCACTTATCCCGAAGCTTTAATACTTCGTAAACATCACTAAACATTATATATTTCGTCTATAATGTAATTCCCGATTCGTTCGGGTTTCAATAACCGTTCATCGATTAATCGTAATTCCGATACGACTAGTTGTACATTCGAGTATAATTCGTACTGTGAATCTTATATACTCGTATAAACACATTATAATTCATATATTCAGTATTGAATAACACGTAAATAGTATATTCTGGCTAGGGTATACCTGAATTTGCCGGAATCGTTACATTCTCCCCCCGTTATAAAAATTTCGTCCTCGAAATTTTACGCGTCAACTACTTCCTTTTGAGGAAATAGGTGGGGGTATTTCTTCCGAAATTCGTCCTTTCGTTCCCATGTATATTCTGGGCCTCGTTGCGAATTCCATCTAACTTTGACCAACGAGATCTTATTGTGTCTAAGTTGCTTGATTTTCCCATCTACTATTTCTATGGGCTCCTCTACAATGTTGAGCTTATCATTTATTTGCACACCCTCTAAGGGTAACACCGATGTCTCATCCGACAGACACCTTTTCAGGTTCGACACGTGAAACACGTTGTGAACTGCACTCAGTTCATCAGGCAGTTCTAATCGGTATGCTACAGGACCGATTTTCGCAGTAATATCGAATGGTCCAATATATCTAGGGGCTAACTTCCCCGTCTTTCCAAATCTAACCACACCCTTCCACGGTGATACTCTCAAATACACTTTATCACCTTTCTCGAATGATAACGGTTTTCTACGGGTATCGGCATAACTCTTCTGCCGATCCCGTGCGGCCTTCAGATTGTTCTTAATTTCGAGAATTTTGCTGGTCGTTTCCTGGACCAGATCTGATCTAATAACCTGTGTGTCGCCCACTTCAGTCCAGCAGAGTGGTGATCGACACTTTCGTCCATATAATGCTTCATACGGTGCTGCTTTTATACTGCTATGGTAACTGTTATTATAGGAAAATTCAACGAGCGGGAGATGTTGATCCCAATTTCCCTTAAAATCCACTACGCATGCACGAAGCAAATCCTCCAGGGTTTGAATGGTCCTCTCAGACTGACCGTCGGTCTGAGGGTGGTAGGCTGTGCTCAAATTAATACGCGTTCCCAGCGCTTCTTGCACAGCTTGCCAAAGCTTGGAGGTGAAATGGCTATCCCGATCAGAGATGATTGAGATGGGTATCCCATGACGGGACACAATTTCATTTATATAAATTTGCGCAAGTCTCTCAGTGTTATAATTATTTCTAATCGGGATAAAATGTGCCGATTTGGTTAATCGATCCACGACTACCCAAATTGCATCATGTCCTCGGACGTCTTGGGGAGATGTGTCACAAAATCCATCATGATCTGCTCCCACTTCCATTCGGGAATTTCCGGTTGTTGTAACATTCCCGAAGGTTTCTGGTGCTCCGCCTTAACCCTCGCACACGTCGTACACTTGCCGACGTATGTGGCTATTTCCTTTTTCATACCCGGCCACCAGTAGAACTCCTTCACATCCTGGTACATCTTATCCGATCCCGGATGTATGGAATATTTCGATTTATGCGCTTCGTCCATGATTAATTCACGAAGGTCATGGAGGGTCGGGATCCAAATCCGATTTTTGAAATAGAGAATTTCGTCCACACGCTGTTCGAAATTCTTCTCATTCCCGTAAAGTCCTTCTTTATCCAATTGGTCCTCTTTCAACGCCTCGCGTTGAGCGACTCGAATCAAATCCGAAAGGTTTGACCGGACTATCATCCCCAACGCCCACACTCGCAATGGTTTAACCCGATCCTTCCTACTCAAGGCATCGGCTACGACGTTAGCCTTGCAGGGGTGATATCGAATGTCACAGTCATAGTCACTCAGCAACTCGACCCATCTTCGTTGCCTCATATTCAGTTCTTTCTGATCGAATATGTGTTGCAAACTTTTATGATCAGTGAAGATGGTGCACTTTGTACCGTAGAGATAGTGTCTCCAGATTTTAAGTGCAAAGATGACTGCTCCCAGTTCCAAGTCATGAGTAGTGTAGTTTTTCTCATGAACTTTTAACTGTCGAGACGCATAGGCTATGACCTTTTTATTTTTGCATCAACACGCATCCTAACCCTTTACGGGATGCGTCACAATATACAACAAATCCATCGTCTCCGTCGGGGAGACTTAAGATTGGCGCTTGGCACAATCTTTGCTTTAGTTTTTGAAACGCCGCTTCCTGTTCTTCCCCCCCAATCATACTTTCGATCCTTTTGAGTCAGGAGGGTTAAAGGTTGGGCGATGCTGGAAAAGTTTTCTATAAATCGACGATAGTATCCAGCTAAGCCTAAGAATTGGCGAATTTCCTTTGGCGATTTAGGCGCTTGCCAACTCTTAACTGCTTCAACTTTACTTGGATCAACGTGTATTCCTTGATGGTTTATAACGTGACCAAGGAATTGCACTTCTTGTAACCAGAAGTTACATTTGGAGAATTTTGCAAACAACTTCTCCTGATTTAGAAGCTCTAAAATTAATCTCAAGTGTTGCTCATGCTCTACTTTACTCTTTGAGTATATCAAAATATCGTCAATAAACACGATAACGAATTTATCGAGGTAAGGTTTACGGACTCGATTCATGAGATCCATGAACACTGCTGGCTCATTTGTTAGCCCAAAAGGCATAACTAAGAACTCGTAATGACCGTAGCGAGTCCGGAATGCGGTTTTTGGGATATCCTCCTCCTGAATTCTAACCTGATGGTATCCCGATCTAAGATCTATTTTTGAGAAGTAGCTCGCACCTTGTAGTTGGTCGAACAGATCGTCGATTCGGGGGAGAGGATACCTATTTTTGATTGTCAACTTGTTCAACTCCCTGTAATCAATGCACATTCTAAGGCTCCCGTCCTTCTTTTTCACGAATAGTACCGGTGCACCCCACGGGGAATAACTAGGACGTATAAATCCTTTATCCAACAATTCTTGCAATTGGTTGGATAATTCTTGCATCTCAGATGGTGCAAGTCGGTAAGGTGCCTTAGCAACAGGGCCAGCTTGAGGTAACAGATCGATTCTGAATTCGACCTGTCGGGTTGGCGGTAATCCGGGAAGTTCTTCTGGGAAGACTTGCGGAAATTCGCGTACCACTGGAATATCGTTCACCACCGTTTTTCCTCAGAATCAGTGGCCGTCAGGCTCGCTAGATACGCCACACATCCCTGACGTATATATTTTAACACCTTGAGGTGGGATATAAATGGTATCATGGTGCCCCGGATTTTTTCTCCTTGCACTAATACCTCCTCGTCATCCGACACCCGGATCTTGACGATTTTCTTTTCACAGTTTATTTCTACCCTGTTACGTGCTAACCAATCCATTCCCACTATCACGTCAAAACTACCCAATTCTACCGGTAACAAGTCAATCAGAAAGGATTGTTCGTTCAGAATAAAAGGGCAATTCCGAACTATCTGATTAACTATCATGGTTTTAACCGTTAGCGAATTCTACGGTGTAAGGTTCTATGGTTTCACCAATAGGAAGGTTTGCTATCGACATGAATCTAACGGAGACAAAACTTCTATCGGCGCCTGTATCAAATAATACAGAAGCGTAATGATCAGAGACGAGGAATGTACCTGTCACTACGCTGGGGTCCTGGCATGCCTCGTTCGCCCCCATCACGAATGCTCGGCCTCGCGCCGGATTGGACGACGATGCCTGACCCGCGGTTTGCCGCCCATTTCCTCCCTGGTTCAGTTTCGGACAGTGTCTTTTAAAGTGATCCGGGCTGCCGCATTCATAGCAAGCGCGGCTGGTGGTCACCATTTGGTTTCCTTGCGGGTTCTGCTGTCGGGCTGGTTGGGTCTTAAATGGCTGCGCACGGATAGGTTGCGGTTGTCGGTTCAGGTTGTTCAGATTTGTCTTACAATTTGGTGCGTAGTGTCCAATCCTGCCACACCGGTGGCACACCACCTCTTTGCACACGCCACCATGGTGGTAACCACATTTCCCACACTTAGGAAACGTTCCCTTCTGCGGTTCTTGCCTTCCGCCCGAACTAGTCATGGCGTAGTTCTGGGCAGTGGGTCTAGCACATTTACCTTGCTGCTTTTCCTGGGTCCTATGGTCATGTGTACCCCGCTTTCCTCCAGCGGACTCTCCCGCCACCTTCAGTGACCCGCTCCTTACGAAATCGTACGTTACGATACCCGCTTGCGTCACCGCAACTTCATATGTCTGGTGTCCTCCAGAATTGACTATACTCCTTACTACTGGAGTTAGTCCCCAAATATAACGTTCCACCCTCTTCGACTCTGGGGTGACCAACCATGGTACCAATCGTGCCAACTCATTAAACCGGTTCGTATAACCCAAGTGGTCCGCCCCCCGCATCTCCAGATTCCACAATTCATTTTCTAATTTCTGCAATTCGGTTCTCGGGCAGAAATGTTCCAATACAAGAGCCTTGAGCTCTGTCCAGGTCATGCGGTTTGTCGTCGCCTGACCGCGAGTCTGCACTATCGTGTTCCACCATGTCAAGGCATGGTCCGTGAATGTGCAGGCAGCATACTTAACAACACAATCCTCGGGGCAGTTGCTGATATTCACCACGGATTCTATTTTCTCAATCCATTTAACTAATCCATTTGGTCCTTCAGACCCGCTAAACTCTAGAGGTTTGCACAACATAAAGTCCTTGATCGAACATCCCCTGGATGCACGAATCGGTTCAGTACGGTTTGTCTCTACCGTAGGTATAGGGCCATTACTATCAGTAACGACCACCCTAGGCGGTGCGTCATTACTCGGAATCGTGTTTTCATTCTGCGGAGGATTAGTATTTCGTTCCCCGTCATTATTGGTAGTCGTTTGATTGCTCGGAGGGGTTGGATTGGTCGAGTTGTTAATACTGGCGGCGATGCGCGATACTATATCTGGTATCGCCGCCTCCAACTGGCGAGCAATCAGACGGCTCACGTCCACTTCCGACAATTGGGCTGAACGTTTTGGTGCCATTCTACACAACATCAAGAAAATATATATAATCAATACAAATTCCAATCATAAAACACAACAAACATTCCATTCATTAATAAACGTTAGTCATATTACACAAACATCCGTTCATATTACTTTCCTGTCACTATTACATTAGATAAGTTTTCCTACATAGGGCCTATGTCGGCATCATCTCGACATAACCCGCAACGGGTCAGTGCTAGAATGATACCCAAAAGTATCTATACTGATATGCCCCAAAAGAGACCCACCCTAAGGGCCAGTGGTTGTATTATAACTAAACAAGATTCACTCCATGTTAGCATCACCACTAACTGCTAACACAGAGTATCAAAAAAAAAAAAATGGTCCCTGTCTATCCCCAACCCAAAACAACTAAACACGGTGGTAAAACAACCACACCAACACCGCCGCCATCCCCACAACCACTGCCATTAAACCCCGGATCCGTGTTTCCATCCGGTCAATCAACCCCAGGGAGTAGGCGTCCTCCCTCCTCAGCTGCGCGATCGCATGCTGGCTGTCCAGTATGCAATCCACCAAGAGGTTCCTCCTCTGAATACCCACCGTCAAGGCGGTGGTGTGCTCATTCATCCGCTCGGTGAGCACCCGGAGCCACGCCGTCTCGGTGGAGGGACGCTCATCCCTCACTGGCCTGGGGGTACCCCACACAGGTGGCGGCACAGGCCAGGGCTGGGGGCGGGAGGACTCGCCTCTGTGGTAAGTGGATCTGGGTGGGGTAGAGGTAGGTGAAACATACGGGACACTGATCCGCGCCGTGAGGCGGGGACCGGGTCTGGGAGGGGTGAGGGTGACCTGAGGTGCGGGTGGGGTGGGAGACCTGGTAACCCTAGCAGGGGAGGACAAGCTAGCACTCCTAAGGCTAGTCTCAGAAGGCTCGGTGCTAGATGCTACGAGTGGGCTCCCAGAGTCCCCGGAGCTGACCTCCTCCGGGTCCTCCTCAATCGACAAACTGGGGGTTCCTGACATTTTACCTGCACACAAATTAACAAACATATAGTTCTTTCCATAGTGTAAATCATAATCAAATTAATATACACTTACTTATACAACTTGACCACATAACAATATTATCACATATTTGCACGTATGTTGCCAATTTTACTTATTAAAATCCCCCGTGACTTTCCCTGAATTCCCTCGTGCAGACAAGTCTGTTATTATGTTCCGGACCATAATAACCCACTTGTCCATCCAAGTTCATCCCGATCTCGTCACAATATATTATTAGTTGATATTCAGATCCTATAATACTTGAGCTACTGGTTATATTTTAGGTATCTTTTAAAGACATCCTAATTCTTTATAACCAATGGCTCTGATACCAAGTTCTGTAACACCCCGTAATCGCAGCGGAAACGTACACGGGATGCAACAGACACATCTGATATCAACAGCATTGTTTATAAAGAAAACACCACTACCTTACTTTAGAAGTATTACATTGTTCTGAGTTTCATAACCATCTAAGCGTTATCACATAAGTATTACCGATAGTACATTAACATATTTAATGCAAAATATAGATCTCTAGACTTCCACAAAATAGCACACAACATCGAACACATATCACTCATTCCGACTTGAGTGTACCTAGAAAGCATGTAAAGAAAACGGGTCAACTACGAATAGTTGGTGAGTTTCACAAATTCAAATAAACCACGACAAATCGTTATAAAAATCATGAATAAGTGATGTAATTATACTGAGTTCACGAGTGAAAACTCTATTAACCCCAAAACATTTAGATTAACCTCCGGGAACTCTGTTACCCCAGAATACATCCAATAACCTCTGGGAACTCAGTTACCCCAGAAACACATTTAATAACCTTTGGGAACTCTGTTACCCCAGAAACCCATTTAATAACCTCTGGGAACTCGGTTACCCCAGAACACTGTTTCGGGCCTTACAATATTAGCAACTTAGTTAATTACCGTCTTAATACATTCCCGTACGATTTCCGTACAATAAATATTATATAAATACATTCATTTCCATGCGATTAGCATGTACTTAAACACTTTGATAGAAACATGCTTTCCGCCCCGGGAAAATATTTAAAACAGTTCAGTAAAAAGGGGCTCGTGAAAACTCACCTTCTTGTGAGCAAGATGTACTACGGTGCACAGCTACTGGTACAGATCTGTAATACGATCCCCAAATCGTTACTACACAATTTCTATCAATATAACTTAAATTCGTGTTAACCGGTACGTCCGGGGACATTGTTAACCCTGTACCGTACACAATCCGGGGACCATGTTAACCCCGATACACTACTCAGGACTTAGATTGTGATATCACTTAGAGTTCTTTAGTCAAAACTATTGATAGTTTGTTTTCTCGTTTTGCGTGCCTAGCACGGTTATTCGTCTTTATGTTTTCAAAAAAATGAGTTTGACCACATACGTCCCGAAAATAGTCATTATTGATATTTTCATTAAAGTGGTGAAATTAGAGCTCGGTTAGACACCCCGTTTGGCCGCGGGGTCCGTTTCCGCCTTTAATACACCGGAAACGGTTAAATCGGGTATAATTACCCAAATCATCCGAATTATTTTCGGATGATTTATTTTTACTTGATTAACTTAGTTTCATGAAAATAGTCCATTTTTAAGGTTTTTATGCACCAGTCAGCTCGCTTAGGCGAGCTTCGCCGGTTTACTAGTTTTAAGCTTTAAAAGTTTGTTTTTAAGTTCCAATTAGCACAAATAAATATCCGTTTAGTCTTGGACCTTGAAATTTTGTACAAACCATATTTTGACATTAAGGAATTTTATATAATTTTTTCAGAATTAATTTTTATATCTAAGATTTATTTAACCATTTTTAAAACGTCATTTAAACACCAAATATGTCGAAAATACCAAACGACCTTCGAAAAATCCCAAATTTTTCTGGGATGACCCCTGTCAACCACATAGTTCCCTGTAATTTTTCCAGAACTAAAAACTTATTTTTCATGCCATTTTAACCAAAACCGAGCTAGAAACCCCTAGAACTCGTTTTACCGAAAAGCCTACTTAGACTTCTCCAATGAACCTGAAATTTTGTTTGTTACTTTTATATGTTATAAAAAGCTTATCTTAAATTGTCCAGATTTTTTCATGATGTTTAGCTATTTTTCACCATTTTTGGCCAAAACCGAGCATTAAATTCACCAAATATTCATCCTTTATCCAAAAATTACCAAAAATTCACAGATCTCATATTTTCATGTGTAGATCATCTCTGTGAAATTTCGTGACCCAACTCTAGGTCTATCACAATCTATCCAAAATAACTAAATCACACGAAAACCGTACTATCTTGTGTTTTCTAGCGTTAGATCGCAAGGATCTTGGTTTCTAGCCTTTGCTAGCCACTAGATACAACACTTACAAGCACATCAACACCACACCAAGCAAGTTATACCTACAATCAAGCCATTTCTTTCATGGTTTCGATTAAAACATCAAAACAAAGATTTTGACCGTAAAAATTCGTTTTTGACTCTTTTAACAACTTTCTTGGACCAAGATCCTTTGTATAACTTGTATACATCACTTGATCCTCCAAGAATCGGTTTCATCTCGGGTTTTCACCCATTTTTCATTTGAAACCTCATTTTCTCAAGATTATGGAATCAAAACTAAGAATCAACCATTAAAATCATGTTTTTACCTTATGATCTTGCTTAAAAAGCTTGGGTTTTGGATGGATGATGAAGAGGTTGAGAGGATTTGGAGTTGGAGAGTTAGAAAAAAAGAAAATGAAATGTGTATGTGTGTGTGCATAGGGCCGGTTCTAGTTGTGGTGTGGGGGGGCCCACATCTCAAACCATGGCCACACATTTGGATTGTGTAATCCGGATAATGTTGTGGATAATCTGGTTCAGTTCGTTTCTAGGTTAAACGTTTAATTCCCCTCAAAACGAGGCCAAAACGGTCGTTTTTTCGGCTTAAACATGAAATTTATTTAAAACTGATTTAAAAACTTTAAAAACTTAAACCATGACGTTTATTGACTTAACACATCGTATTGTCGGTAATTGTGCATCTTTTTCGGCTTGATCGATCGTCTCTTGCTTGGTTTGATGTTAAAGGTTTCGTTTATCGTACCGACGTACTAATAAATCGAAATCCTTTTTCTGTGCTATAATTCACTTATCCCGAAGCTTTAATACTTCGTAAACATCACTAAACATTATATATTTCGTCTATAATGTAATTCCCGATTCGTTCGGGTTTCAATAA
>NW_027502284.1:0-16534 GCF_021521415.1 Bidens hawaiensis
CTATTTTATTGAGTCTGAAGGCCAATTGTGTAAAACCATGGCTCGCATCTAGTTTAATAAGGTTACTTTGTTAGTTTGTGAAAAGTTACTCGAAAAATTTCAAAATAAAATACTTGCTTGCCTAAATTTACATAAATTTATTACATAGTGAAACTGGAAATATAAAATACCTAAAAATTGGACAGATAGATTATTCTAAAAAAATAATAATATAAAAAGCTAAGAGCATTTAAAACAACAAACTCATACAAACCGTCATATCATCATCACATCTTATTACAAACTTTTCTAAAAATCATAATTTTCTTCCGCAACAACAAACCTCCACAAACCCTATTAAAATAATATTAAATATGTATATATGTAATATATGTGTGTGTGTGTATATATATATATGTGTGTGTGTGTGTGCATGTGAGAGGGGGTGCCACATCATTGGTTCTTTAGAAATTTGTAGGAAATGACTTTACATTCAAAACCTTCACTCCACAACAAGGAGGTTTGTGCCATTCAGTCTGTCCATTGCCATGTAGATCCAGACCTAGGGAAAAGGAGCTTGTGTGGATGCTCTAAGGCTATGTGTAGTGGAGTGGCTACAAAATGGGGCGTTTTGCGCCATGTGATTCCCAGTCAGCAAATAATGAGTTTTGTTTTTAGGGTGTAATGGTGTTGTAGCATCATATATATAAACACACACACATACACACACACACACACACACACACACATATATATTTATATCTCACACAGACACACAATAATAATAATACACACACACCACATGCGACAAATACTTGTAACTAACCCACAATTCGCCCCATTTGTAGCCTAGAAGGGGGGGGGGGGTGTTCACGCCCCATTTCGCCCCTGTTTCTCGCCCACTACACTTGGCCTAATAAGAAAATGTTTTGTAAGGCCCAGGTACCGATGCCCTACTTTGGCGTTGGATTTACTCATAAACACAGTTCTAAATATCAGAGTTAATTAAATTTTTTCGCGGAATAATAAAAGTCAACCATTTCTTACAAACCATAGAATACTTGTCTTAAAGCATCACAAATTGTCTCAACATAAAACATAAGATAAAACATCATTTCTCCCATCTTTAGATGTCAGCCATTCAATCCATGCCATGTGTCATCCTCATGCTAGCTCTTTTAACCTATCTACTTGGGTGCATACTAAAAGTCAGCTACGCTGAGCGAGTTCTAGTTAATCAGGCAACATACAATTCATACACTTACTTACATATACGCATCCGTAGATACATATTGTATGCTTTACATGTTTACATTTCTTTCATACATGCATACATACTTTAACTTGCCTTAGTCAACCAAGAGTATGCTCATAGTCCGCCGTCTATACCTATACTCAAGGTTGTGAACACAAAAAGGTCTGCAGTCCTTACCTATGTTCACCATTCATGGTACGTACAAGGTCCGCAGTCCTTCCCTATTGATGTGTTGAATAACACACTTATATTTTCTTACAATTTTATAGTGTTTTAATGATTTAATATCAAATTTATGTATGTTTAGGGGGTTAAGTGCAAAGTTTTACAAAGTTGAAATGTTTTGTGTAGGTTATGGAAAGATGTGGGAAAAAAGGCAAGAAAAAGAGAACTTGGAGGGTTTAAGTGTCAAAGTTTCAAAGTTTAATCAAGGCCCGACCCAAGCCCACATCTTAAAAGCCTTATATTATATTATATTATGATAATAACACAAGAAAGCTGCCATTATTCAGCTAATATACCCGAAATACACAAAAAACCTAAACAAAACCCTAGGTTTGCGATCGGACTGCAGCCAGCCGGAAAAAGAAGAAAAAAAAGAGAAAAAGAGGCGGCTATAGGGGCTGTTGGCGGCTGGAAATCAAAGAGGAATCTTGGGGCAGCAGCTAGGGGCTTCAAACACTCACAAATCTCAGCCATAAACCTTGAGTATACATCTTTAAACTTTAATTATTGTTCAAGAACCCTAACTTTGATTGATTTGGTCTTTTGTTTTGCAATTGTTTGATAGATTGACTTGTTATTGATTGAGTTTGGATCTTGAATGAGTTTTATCATGTTTATATTGATGTTTATGATGTTTACTTTGATTGTTTGTGGCTGTCAAAAAGTGATGAGTAGCTAAACTTGTTTGTTCTACCTAGGATAAATGATTGTTGAATGGTTTTAACTTGTTTAATGGATTGTTAATGTTCAAGACTTAAATTATTGATGTAAAGTTTAACTAAACCATAAATTAGATTGTGTGTGATGGCTATGTTTTATTTGTTATTACTTATAATCCTCTTGCATTAGTTAATTGAATCGGTTTTGATTAATTGATTGCTTGTTAAGCTTTTTACTTGGTGTTTTGGGTTTATTTGCGGGAAGTACAACCGTAGGGATAAGTGGGTAATATATCATCTAAAATCAGTTAAAATACACCTTCTTTGAGACCGAGAGGTGATAAGAAGTAATATCGTCTCGTTGCTTTTACTTGTTAAAATTAAGATCGCGCTGAGAGCGGGTTTTTGTCTTGTCAAGTTTGAGTGTTTATGTGCAATTAGTTGGTTTAATTTGGGTCGAGTTAAATTGTTCCTCTATCCTTGGTTGCGTAGTGTAATGATTCCGACGAAACCAGGTATACCCTAATCGGTAGACAATAGTTACGTCATATTTAATGTCGGGTACATGAATTACCATAGTAATTATACGAGGATACATGGTTCACCGTATTGATTGTACGTGAATATATAATTCATCGTATTGAATATGCGATTAATCGATCGATAGTTATTGAAACCCGAACGAATCGAGGGTTCAATTATAGACGATATCTATGATATTTAGTGATTTTATGAAGCTTAATGCTTCGGGATAAGTAAAGTACGGCACAGAAAAAGAATTTCGATTTAATGGTACGTCGGTACGTTAAACGAAACCTTTAATACCAAACCAAGCAAGAGACGATCGATCAAGCCAAAAAAGATGCGCAATAATTAATAATATGATGTTTTAAGTTAATAAATGTCATGGTTTAAGTTTTTTAAAGTTCTTAAAGCGGTTTTATATAAATTTCTTTTTTAAGCCGAAAACGACCGTTTTAACCTCGTTTTAAGCCAAATTAAGCATTTAACCGAAAAACGAACTGAACCAGATTATCCAAAACATTATCCAGATCTCTGATATCCAAACATGTGGCTAAGAATGAAAAGGTGGGTCCCACCCCACCCCTCCATGTATTCCGATCGGACTCCCTCCCATAACCCCATTCCATTTATTTTTTTTACCAAGCAATTCCATGTTCTTCCTTTCCTCTCCAAAGTATGAACTAAAAACCGAGAATTGTAGCAAGAACAACGAGGTAAAGATCGAGTTATGTACGTTTTCACCTTCCTTTCTTGAGTTTATTTGCAAGAAAATGAGGTTTCAAAGATGAAAACCGATTCTTGCATGATCAAGTGATGTATACGGGTTATACAAGGGGTCTTGGTCCAAGAAAGGAGTTAAACGAACCAAAAACGAATTTTTACGGTTAAATCTTTGTTTTTAAATCATAACCGAAACCATGAAAGAAATGGCTTGATTGTGGGTGTAACTTGCTTGGTGTGGTGTTATTGTGCTTGTAGGTGTTGTATCTAGTTGGTAAGAAAGGCTAGAAAGTGAGATCCTTGCGATTTGGAGCTAGAAACACAAGGTAGTTCGGTTTTTGTACGATGTTTGTGATTTGGACAGATTGTGATATGTTTAGAGTTAGGTCATGAAATTTTACAGAGGTGTTAGATATATGAAAATATGAGTTCTGTGAATATTTGGTAATTTTTGGACAAAGGATGAATATTTGGTGAATTTAATGCTCGGTTTTGGCTAAAAATGGTGAAAAATAGTTAAATATCATGAAAAATTCTGGAAAATTCCAGATAAGCTTTTTATAACATGTGAAAGTCACACACAAAAATTTAGGTCCGTTGGAGAAGTCTAAGAAGGCTTTTCGGTTAAACGATTTCTATGGTTTTCTAGCTCGGTTTTAGTGAAAATGGCATGTAAAAAGAGATTTTAGTTATGGAAAAATTACAGGGGACTATGGAGATGGCAGGGGTCATCCAGGAAAAATTTGGGATTTTTCTATGGTCGTTTGGTATTTACGACATATTTAGTGTTTAAATGGTGTTTAAAAATAGATAAATAAATTTTAAATATAAAAATTAATTCTGGAAATATTTTTATAAAATTCCCCACTGGCAAAAAGTGATTTGTGCAAAATTTCAAGATTCGAGATTAAACGGATAATTATTTGTGCAAAAACAAACTTTTAAAGTTTAAAACGCGTAAACCGGTAAAGTTCGCCTAAACGAACTGACCGGTGTATAAAAACCCTAAAAATGAACTATTTTCATATAATTGAGTTAAACAAGTAAAAATGAATCATCCGAAAATAATTCGGATGATTTGGGTAATTTTATCCGATAAAACAGTTTCCGGTGCACTAAAGACGGAAACGGGTCTCGCGGCCAATCGGGGCGTCTAAACCGAGCTCTAATTTCACAACTCTAATTAAATTATTAGTCAACCACTATTTTCGGGTCATGTGTGACCAAACTCATTTTTGAAACGTAAAAACGGATAGCCGTGCTAGGTACGCTAAACGGGGAAACGAACTAATATTAATTTTGACTAATGAACTCTAAACGAAATCACAATCTGAGTCCGGAGAAGTGTTCTGGTTAACATTGCCCCCGGAACGGGTACAATTCTGGGTTAACATTGCCCCCGGAACGGGTACAGTACTGGGTTAACAGTGTCCCCAGATGTACCGGTTAACACGGTTAAAGATTATATAAACAATAATTGTATAATAACGATCGTAGGGATCATATTACAGATTGGACGTGTAACTGATAATGATTGTTGTTACCTGCTTGCATGTGCTAAGGTGAGTTTCACGAGCCCCTTTTTCTGAATTGTTTTTAAATATTTTCCCGGGGCGGAAGTATGTTACTCCTGAAATGTTTAAGTACATACTAAACGCATGGATTTGCGTGGTTTTATATATATTTTATTGTACGGGAATCGTACGGAATTGTACTAAGATGGTAATTGTCTGAGTTGCTAACATTCTAAGGCCCCGGAACACGAGTGATTAACTGAAAGCCGGTAGAGTGTGGATAGTACTATTGGTCTGACAAACCCAACTGGTCCGGCATGGATTTGCTGATGTTTCCCAGCCAGTTGCACATGTCTATTTTGTTGTTATATATATTTTGCTATGTAATGTTAGACATAGCGGTTTGGGGCAGGTTCGTGGGCGGAGTATGCCACGGGGTTGTGTGTGGATAGTCAGAGGTTTCACTTGTGGGCTCAGCATAATTACATCGATAATATTATATTTTGATATTGATTTATCATGGTTTACTCAAATTGTGAAACTCACCAACTATTCGTAGTTGACCCGTTTTCTCACATGCTTTTCAGGTACAATTAAGATGAAGTGATTGCTTACGTGCTAAGTGCTTGATGTGTGTAAGATTTGCGTGTGGGATGTTATGATACATTATATTAAATAGAATTATGTATCGTATTGTATGATGTGTGGATCACCTAGACGGTAATGAAATACGAGATAATGTAATTTGAAGTATATTAATGTATTCTGTTTTCTTTATAAACAATGTGGTTGATATCAGAGGTGTCTGTGGCGCCCCGGTTACGTTTCCGCTGCGGTTACGGGGTGTTACAGAACTTGGTATCAGAGCCATTGGTTATAAAGAATTAGGATGTCTTTAAAAGATACCTAAAATATAACCAGTAGCTCAAGTATTATAGGATCTGAATATCAACTAATAATTTATAGTGACGAGATCTGGATGAACTTGGATGGACAAGTGAGTTATTATGGTCCGGAACATAATAACAGACTTGTCCGCACGAGGGAATTCAGGGGAAGTCACGGGGTACATTAATAGGTAAAAATGGCAACATATGTGTAAAGTATATAATATTATTTATGCGTGCTAATGTGTATATATATATGTGCATATCTTGTGGGTACATGTATTGAGAAATAAGACCCGGATAAGGAACCGGGGGATAAAATAATAAAAGTACCGAGGATGCTGAAATTTCTAGAGCATCGTTTGATGATAAGTCTGACTTATCGGGCCATAGTTATGATAGTACCAAGTTAGATCTCCCGTTTGACATTAACCAGAAATATCTAGTAACCGTCACTCCCAACCAAAATTGATAAATCCCTACCCTACCAACACCGGTACCGTATATCCTAATAACCCCCTATGTTCACCCGAACCGCCGACCCTCACGTACGGACGAACCTGTACCTGAACCCATTCTTATTCCATTAAGGTAAAAATAAAATAATAATAATAATAATAAATTTGATAATAAATGAGCAGATAAAAATAATATATAGAAATATATATGTGTATTTCTCACTCTAAACATATGAGACACACCACCTCCAGATCGAGAATTACCGATTTTAGCGAACCTAGAACGCCTAAGGACAATGACTGAGCAAGTAATAGAGTTTCCCATAATAGTAATTGACAATATTTGAAGGCAACATGGGTTGCGCGATTACCTCGAACCTTGCAACTCCCTATGTTATCCTTACATCCGTTAGATGCCTATACCCATGTATACTCGAATAGAATGATTACCCATACACAAAGAGGTGTTGGAATCATTATAGCATAGTTGGTTGTTCGTTCGTAGGTGGTATACCGTGTATGCCGGATATACAAATAGACACGGATATTATAACTCCGTGGTACGTAATCGTTTGGTGCTCACGGTGAGCATGTATCGGTTATGCTGACATGCAGAAGGATATTGAAATCAAGCATATTAAACATTAATCTTTGTTGAGAAAGATCTATATGTCAGTGGTGACAAGGGTTATGAAACATATTTAAACGTTAACCGACGCCAGGTTAAGTCCATATGTTATTATATTTGTGGGACATAGATACTAGATACTGGTATGTGTAATATGTATGATAATATTTGGTGTGTATGTGTACCTGCTGTTATGATTGAGCTGGTAACGAGTTATACGGTGAGATTAGTATTGATTACTGCGTACGGGATGGGTACGGCAGAATGACATAAAAAGAGTAACTCCAAGGATGGAGATTGATATGATTCCGTTGATTGCTCAAAGATAGCAGATGATGATACCGAATGTCGTATCACAGATCACTGCTAGTGTTGATGCAAATGTGATCGCAGGATTATAGATCGAGCAATCACATGAATATGAATATTTCAATTCTTAGTGGTATTACTAAGAGTGATAATGTCCCACCGAATACTATTATGACTACAAGTATTAGTTATAAACTAAACATGAATAGTAGTCGTAATGAATTAGATCCGGTATAAAGGATATGTTTGTTGGTTGTGTTAAGGAAATTATTAATAGTTTACTGATGGTAAAAGGAGGAATAGATTAGCGAGGGGATAGAAAAGATCGAAATGGTTAAGGATATTGGTACGAGTCTAGAACATTGTGTAGTGAAATATGCTACAGATATGTTGGTAGATTATGTTGTATCGTGATGGAACACGATGGTACAAAATTATAGTTAGAAAATTGTTACTCAGACGATATGGTTAGAATTTAAAATTCTTGTGCTAGAGCACTTTTATTCGAGTAATTAAGTTCAGAGATTGGAAACTGAGCTATGGAATATAGAAATGTTGTGTGCTGATCACTTAGAACACGCTAATCGTTTGAAGGAATTGTCATGTCTGGTAACATGGCTAATTACTCCTGAAACTAAGCGAAGTGAGCGCTATATTGGGGACTAACTCCATCGATAAGGAGTATAGTCAATCCTGTAAAATATACAACCTTTGGAAGGGTTGTGTCACAAGCCAGCATTGATATATTTGACTCTATGGGAAGCGGACTGGAAGGACGTTAGGTGAGACGTCGAGTGTTAAAGAAGAGAAATGATAAAGGTATAGTGCAAGATAGGCTTTTGAATAAGTAGGTATGTCCTACAACCCAGAATTATACTAAGACTAGTTCTGGTGTAAAAACATGAACCGCATGAAGGGTCCTTCCCTAAATGTGGAAAATATGGTTATCGGCAGAAAGAAGAATGTCGAGTGATAGTAGGCCACAGGTATGGTAAAGATGGACGTAATGCCCCAATTGTAGAACCAATTGAAGCCTTGTGAACCGGCAACCCCAACCCATTGGTGTACAACCACTCCGAACCCAACAGTTTCAATAACAATCCATCCAAAGAAATCAAATTATGCCAAACGGTTGTACTTGCTATGAATGTGGCAGTACAGAACGTTTCAAGAGAAATTGCCCAAAGTTGAACCAAGGTGTCGTTGGAAGACGAACCTCATGACAAGCATCAACCTCTGATCAAGCAAGGAACCGTGCTTTTGTGAGTAATTCGAATAAAGAACGTCATGATCCAAAGGTGGTATTAAGTATGTTGTAGTTTTAAATCAATAGGCTTCAGTGATATTTTTACGGTCGTCGATAGAAGTTAGTTCCTGCTGACCTCCTATCATTTGGAAAGATACCGATTAGTGAAACTACAGAACCCTATACTGTAGAATCACTAACGGTAAACCCCTAATGGTTAACTAAATTGTTCGGAATTGTCCTATTATTCTGAACGATTAACCTTTCCTTATTAACCTACGACCAGTAAAGTTAAGAAGTTTTGACGTAATAGTTAACATGGATTGGCTAACTCAACATGAAGCTGAAATCAAATATGAAAAGAAGATGATTAGAAGCTCTCTTTCGGACGATGAAGCGATTTGATACAGAGAAAGTGTACGAGTTAAAAGAAAAACATATAGAAGATATCCTGGTGGTACGCGAATTTCCACAAGTTTTCCCAGAAGAACTTCCTGGATTACCGCCAACCCGACGGGTCGAATTCAGAATCGATTTAATGCCTCAAGCTGGCCCTGTTGCTAAAGCACCATACCGACTTGCACCAACTGAAATGCAAGAATTGTTGGATAAGGTTTTATACGACCTAGTTAGTCACCATGGGGTGCACCAGTGTTATTTGGGAAATGAAGGACGGAAGTGTTAGGATATGTATTGATTAGGGAGAATTGAATAAAGTGACGATCAAGAATAGGTATTCACTTCTTCGAAGTAAATGATCTATTTAATCAACTGCAAGGGGCGATTTATTTTTTAGAAAATTGATCTTAGATATAGTTTTCACCAAATGAGAAATCCAAGTGGAGGACGTTGCAACAACAGCGTTTCGGACTCGTTACGGCCATTATGAATTCTTATTTATGCCGTTCGGGCTAACAAATGCGCCGGCAGTGTTCATGGACCTCTTGAATCGAGTCTGTAAACCCTACCTCGACAAATTCGTCATCGTGTTTATTGAGGATATTTTGATCTACTCGAAAAGTAAAGAAGAGCACGAGCAACACTTATGAATAATTTTAGAGCTTCTGAATCAGGAGAAGTTGTATGCAAAATTCTCCAAGTGTAATTTCTGGTTACAAGAAGTGCAATTCCTCGGTCACGTTGTAAGCCATCGAGGAATACACGTTGATCCGAGTAAGATAGAAACCATTAAAATTGGCAGTCACCCAAGGCGCCAAAGGAAATGTGCCAATTTTTAGGACTAGCCGAAGACTATCAGTGGGTTATTGAAGAATTTTTAGCATTACCCAACTCATAATCCTTTGTACGACGCAAATGTACAAATTTTATAGATGATAAGAGACCGCAGTCTCATATTCAACAAAGATGGGTCGAGTTGTTAAGCGATTATGACTGTGACATCCGTTATCACCCCGACAAGGCTAACGTCGTAGCCGATGCCTTGAGTAGGCAAGATCGGGGTAAGCCATTGCGAGTGCGAGCGCTGGGGATGATAGTCCAGTCGAACCTTTCGGACCTGATTCGAGTCGCTCAACGTGAGGCGTTGAAAGAGGAACGATTGGAAAAGGAGGGACTTTACGGCAATGAGAAGAATTTCGAACAGCGCGTGGACGAAATTCTCTACTTCAAAAAATCGGGTTTGGATCCCGACCCTCCATGACCTTCGTGAATTAATCATGGACGAAGCGTATAGATCGAAATATTCCATACATCCGGGATCGGATTAGACTATTGATGATACGAATATCTGAAAGTGTTGGTGCATAATGTCAGTAGTTCATAGTCTAGTGTCTGTAATCGTGTCTATAATGTTTAATTATGTTTTGTATGTTTAAGCGAAGTTACTGACAAGTTCTCTTAACAGGCGAACTTGTTAGTCAAGCGAAGTTATGGACAACTTCGCCTGAACATGCCAGGCGAAGTTGTCGTGTATAAATAGTCCTAGGTTACGGCTTGGTTTGTAATCGTTGTTTAAGTTCGTGTCAGTAGTTCGAGTTCGTTATAACGTGAGGACGAGAGTCTGTAACAGTGATATTACATCACGTGTTTGAGTTATAATATATAACGTGTGTTCGTTTCGTGTGTTCGTGTGATTCGTGTTCTATACTCGTAACGATCTACGCAGGGATTCCGCACCTGAGTAGACCGAGATATCTCGTGCGATCCGTCCAGGGAACCTACAATTGGTATCAGAGCTTTTGCTCGATTGTGTGGTTCGGGATATTCACGCGGGTGTAGAAATCGTCCCGTTTCGACTATTCGCGGGACGTGTTTTCTGTGTTTTTGAGTCAATCTTACCTCCTACCATCGTATTCAAGCCTTGGCACCGTCAAAAACCTCGTAAAATCCAAATTTCAGATCTGCAAAAACGTCCGTGTTCATCAGGCGAAGTTGCCGTCAGGATACGTAGGGTTTCGGCGAAGATATAAGGTTAAGCGAAGTTATCCACAACTTCGCTTACCTTCTCAAGTTCGCCTAACTTAGCGAAGTTCTCTACAACTCCGCCTACCTCCTAAGTTCGCTTACCTTAAGCGAAGTTAATCATCTGCGAAGTTCTTCAGCGAAGTTAATCAGCGGCGAAGTTAAGGCTTAAGCGAAGTTATCCATAACTTCGCCTACAGTACTTTTCAGAAATTTTTTTTTGATTTTTTCGGGTTTCTTATTTTTCGGGAAAGATGTCGTCGATTAACATCTCTGAGTTAGTGAAGATGGAAGTTGAAGCAGGGTCAGCTACTAAGTCCCCAAGATTGCTGAAGGGAACCGATTTCGTTGCATGGAAGGATCGGTTCATACAATACGTCAAATACCAGGATGCGAAGATGTGGGTATGCATCCAGGATGGTTATATTCCACCAGTTATGGAGTATGAAGGTCGTGATCAAATCAAAAAGTATAGCAAAATGGAAGAAGAAGAGAAAAGATGTATGAGGCCGAGAGCAAGGCTCATGCTGCTATTACTATGGCTCTTCCACAAGAGATCCTTCATACGTTTAGAAAGTACACGTCAGCAAGAGAGCTTTGGGAAGCTCTTGAGAACGGATTTGAAGGGAATGTAGGAATCCGTGCTTCAAAGATAAAATTGCTCAAAACCCAGTTCTCAGTCTTCAAGTATTTGAAGAATGAATCTTTAGATGATATTATCACTCGATATTACCATCTGATGACTGAATTGAGCAACTATTCAATTTCCTACCGAGAAAAAGAAATAGTTGAGAAGCTTCTAGATGCTCTCCCACCAAAATGGGAGATGTACACTGTGCTGATGAGGAAAGACAAAGACTTTCCCACATATGATCTAGAAACGGCAGTCAACAAGCTCAGAACCTTTGAGCTTAACATGGTCAGAAAGGAGACACCTATGGATCAGGTTCAAGATCCAGGTATGTATGGAGATAAAGTCAACACTAGCTCAGGATCGAAGACTGAATCTGCTGCCTACTACTCGAAGGGAGAGTCGGAGCGCAAACTCATCACATGAGGGTCATGTGTCAGTCAACACAAATGGTGATGTTTGCTATGTAGCAGGTGGATCGAGTGGTTCTCAACCCCAGGTAAGCAATAGTAGTTGCTCTCCAAGTATTCCCAGCAACAACTACTCCAAGATGCCTATGAGTGTCAAGTCTGCTGAAGAGCAGTTTGGTCTCTATGCTTCTTTTATTGCTTCCTATGAGAACTACATTTAAGGGAAGGTTGTTGATCCAGCTATGTTGGATGAAGACTATGACCAGATTGATGCTGATGATCTGGAGGAAATGGATCTGCAATGGCAGATGGCCATGATTGTAAGAAGAGTGAAGCGGTTTATGAGAAAGACCGGGAGAAAGTTTGTCGGTGGAAAGCCAGGGTTTGACAAGACAAAGGTGAGATGCTACAATTGTCAGCAAAACGGTCACTTTGCAAAGGAATGCAGGAATGAGCGTGTGGAACGAAGTCAGGGCAGGTCTGCACAGCAAAGTGGGGGTTCTAAAGATTATAGTGCAATGATGTCCAGAGAAGATGGTGAATACAACTGGAACCTGCATTCTAAAGAAACTTTTGAGCAGGCAAATTTGGCAAAGGTTGAAACTGAAGAAAATGAGAAGGTTACCGGAGAAGAAAAAGCCCTTATGGCAGACGTTAATGACCAGCTCTCCGAGGTATGTTCTAAACCTACATGCTCTAAATGTGAAAACTTGTCTGAGCAATTAGCAACTATAACCGATCAGTATGTTAGGTTGGATGCTGAATTTAAAACCCTAAAAGAAGATCATCATTTTACAAAAGCAAGAGAAAATAGCTATAAAGTCAAAATAAAAGCTTGTGAAAAAGATGTTAAAAGTCTAAAAACAAAACTTGCTGAAAATATTGAAGTGATTGATTTAAGCTATGAAGTTTTGGAGGAAAAAACCAAACTAATTGCTGATAGAGAAAAACAGATTGCTGATCACCAGGTAAAAGTGGTGGAACTGAATAGAAAACTAGAGCAGTTCAGAAATTCCTCTGCTATTCTTGATCACCTTGTTAGTGATCAAGGATCCTCTGCTAAGAGAGGAGGAATCGGTTATCATGAGGTTCCACCACCTTATAATCACAATTACACTTTTAACCCTAGTGTTCAGAAATCTGTTGACTTTGAAGTTGCTCAGACAGTACCAGTTAAAGTAACTTGTAAAGAACCAAATGTTAGTGGAGGCGAAACAAGTTCGCCTGTTTTCAAGTGTTCAAATTTCTGATCCAAGTCCAGTCTCATCGGATTCGGATAAGTCATCCGAGTCTGGTAAGGCAAAAGAGGAGGTGGTATTACCCAATGGTGGAGAGAAAGATAAGACGAATAAAAAGAGTACTCCACTAAATCCGTACGTCCCACCATATGTGAGACGAACGGGCGGTAATAAAGCCTCGACATCTAAAACACTGGTTGATAAAAAAGTTGAGCATAGGTGTTGTTTTAGATGTAATCAATTAGGGCACCTAGTTGCAGATTGCCCTCTGAAGCAGGGATTCAGAGGAGTAAGGCCTACTAAAACTGAGAATAAGCCTAATAGTAATTATCATGCTGCTAAAAATGAAAACCATTTAAAATTCAAAAATTTGACTAATTCAGGTTTTCATAGAAACAAATCTCAGTTTTACACTGCTAATAACCAAACCACAAGCTATAATTCTTTCTATTCACAAAGGTTTGGAAGGCCTCACAATCAATCTTCAAGGAGGTATCCTAATAGGACTTACAGGAATTATCAAGATACTAACTTTGGAAAGCCAAAGTTTGGGATGTATAGATCCAAGACCAATTGGTCTTGGGTCCCTAAATTCTAATCTTTTGCTTTATTGTGCAGGAACAGTTGAACAGGGCTGCCAACAATCTTTGGGTTGTAGATAGCAGCTGTTCCCCGGCACATGACGGGTAACAAATACTTGTTACACGATTTGAAACCTGTTCAAGGAGGGAGAGTGAGCTTTGCCGGTGAAAGTGGAGGAAAGATTACAGGAATGGGAACGGTGTCGAATGGAAAGATGACATTGGAGAAAGTTAACTTTGTGGAAGAATTGAAGCACAATCTGCTGAGTGTGTCGCAGATCTGTGATAAGGAGTACACCGTTCTTTTTACAAAGAATGAGGCGATTGTGTTGCAACCTGGTTTTCAGATACCAGAGGAGTGGATTGTGATGAAGGCTCCACGTGAAAGAAATACGTATATTATGGATATGAGGTCGACTGAAATGGCCACGGAAGAATCATGCCTTATGACTAAAGCGAGCGAATCGGAGTCCGAATTGTGGCATAGGAGAATGAGACACATTCATCTTCGGAAGATGAACCACATTGTCAGGAATGGACTTGTGCTGGGCGTTCCCTTGAAGAATTTCAATTTTGAAGATAAATGTATAGCGTGCAAGAAGGGAAAGCAGCACAAGAAATCCCATCTCACCAAGAAAGTCAATTCAATTGCCAGTACTCTAGAATTGCTTCACATGGATCTCTTCGGTCCCGTGAATGCAAAAAGTCTAGGAGGTACTTCTTATTGCTTGGTGATCACTGATGACTACTCACGATATTCGTGGGTATATTTCCTAAAATCAAAAGACGAACGGCTCAGATGGTGAAGAATTTGATTACCAAAGTTGAGAACGTTATGGATAAAAGGGTTAAGTTCATCAGGAGTGACAATGGAACGGAGTTCAAGAATTTTGAGATGGAGATCTTCTGCTTTCAGAAAGGGATTGAACACCAATACAGCGCTCCGTATACACCGCAACAGAATGGAGTGGCTGAAAGGAAGAACAGAACATTAATTGAAGGAGCCAGAACAATGCTGGCTGATTCGAAGCTTCCTGTGGTGTTTTGGGCTGAAGCTGTTGCTACAGCCTGTTATGTTCTGAATAGAGTCTTAACTGTTAAAAGACTTGGTAAAACGTGTTATGAGCTTATGCATGGGAGAAAGCCCAACTTGAGTGGTCTTGAACCATTCGGGTCCCCTTGTTCGATTTTAAAGACAAATTCTAAATTTGGTGAAGTAGCCGATGAAGGAATCTTAGTCGGTTATGTTGTTGGGACTCCCGACAGACGTGTCTTTAATACATCGACCAGCAAGGTTGAGGTGGTGTGTAACACCGATATCACAAGTTACCAACCGCCAAAACCAAGCAACGGACCTGTTGAGTTTTTTCGACTATGTTAAACTTTTTAAGTCTTTTAACATACCGTATTTGGATATTGCTGAAGAAGAAGAGAGAGTTGCTACGAAGATGATCCTTGATGAGGAAGAAAACCTATTGCAAAGACAGCTGATCGATAAATGTCAACCTTCCTCATCAAATGCTGTCGATACCCCTGCTGTCTCGACTGAAGAAGAATTTTTCAATCCATTTCACTCTCAGCATGAAACAACCATTGACGAGCTCTCTTCTAACTTGGAAGACAATTTGCATGTTGGTTCTGTTCCGACCACGAGAATTCCTAAAGATCACCCTTTGGAGAATGTGATTGGTGATGTGTCCTCCGGTGTACAAACAAGACGTAGCTTGAATGAGCACACCTGTGTTTACACAAGCATCAAGGAGACAGGGATAATCAACGAATGCTTGTACACCTGCTTTATCAGCCAGATTGAACCGAAGAATTATCAAATGGCTCTCAAGGACAGCTCGTGGGTCGAAGCTATGCAAGAAGAGTTGGCTCAATTCAAGAAAATGGAAGTTTGGACTTTGGTTGAAAAAACCGAAGCATGTGCATGCGATAGGCACAAAATGGGTGTTTAAGTGCAAGAGAAATGAGAAAGGGATTATCATAAGAAACAAGGCGAGGCTAGTCGTTAAAGGTTTTAATCAACAAGAGGAGATTGATTATAATGAAGTGTTCGCATCCTGTCGCAAGGTTGGAAGCCATTAGATTGTTTTTGGCGTTTGCTGCTTATAAGAAGATGAAGGTATTTCAGTTGGATGTGAAGAGTGCGTTTCTGAATGGGAAAGTTGATGAGGTAGTGTATGTTGAGCAACCTCCGGGTTTTCCTGACCCAGACTTTCCTGATCACGTGTACAAGTTAAGCAAGGCATTGTATGGACTACATCAGGCACCTCGTGCCTGGTATTCAACTTTATCAGATTACTTGCTTATAAATGGGTTTGAAAGAGGAAGATAGATAGCACGTTGTTCTTCAAGAGAGATGGAAGCGACTTCCTGCTGGGGCAAGTCTACGTGGATGACATTATCTTTGCTGCATCAAGAGTCTCCATGTGTCAAGATTTTGAGGCCGTCATGAAAAAGAGGTTTGAAATGAGTGCTATGGGTGAACTAACTTTCTTTTAGGATTGCAGGTTGATCAGAAGAAGGATGGGATGTTCATTCATCAGACCAAGTATGTCCATGATGTGCTCAAACGCTTCAAGATGGAGGACAGCACTCCATTCGACACTCCAATCTGCGTCAATCACAAATTGGGTGCTGAGTCAGACGGTGATGCAGATGTGGACCCAACTCAATATCGGGCTATTATAGGTTCTTTAATGTACTTAACTGCTTCTAGGCCTGATATAATGTTTGCTGTTTGTCTTTGTGCACACTTTCAGGCAAACCCAAAAGAATCTCATCTGAAGGGTGTGAAGAGGATACTGAGGTATCTCAAGGGCAAACCGAAGCTGGGGTTGTG